>NW_026706788.1:0-58390 GCF_029867415.1 Vicia villosa | reverse complement strand
GGCGATGAAAAAATTTATTTAAAATACCACATAATGAAATTAATTAACAATTAAATCGAATCACACTGTCAAATATTTTTCAAGGAAATTAAAATGTGACTTAATTAATTGATTCAAATCGCTTCAATAATGAAATGGTTATCTCGGGATCTACCGATTTAGTTAATCAACTAATAATTATTTATTTATTTAAATCATATTATTATCATTATTATCGATTTATAAGAAAATAGTACCTGTCAACCTAGCCTGGTGATTCATCTATTTCGTACATATAAAAAAGAAAATTAAGTTACATCATTCATAATCGAAATTCAAGTCTGACACTTAAAAATTAAAAAATAGTAGTAATTGGATATTAAAAGTATGATAAAAAATTTATGGTTCAATCATTAGTGAACCCTCCAACTTTTTGATGTCCCAATGAACTCCGTAAGGTTTGTGCTTTCTGCTCTAGTAAGCCAGATAGCATGAAACACTGAAGCTCGTGTCTCGACGTCAAATATTATTTGACGTACCCCCAAAGTCCATCAATGGCAATCTAGATAGGAGGCGTGATCCAGGTCTTAATTATTAATTGTTAAATATTATTATTAAATTAATTTGGACACATCACTTAATATCATATTGTTCCACCATTTTAATGTCCCCACTTGGGTAACAGGCTTACGCAACTAATCCCGACAAATCATTATGTAGAGTCTTTCCTTATAAACCTTGCAAAAAGGATTATTATGGCCGATGTGGGACTCGTTATAATAACAATTCACCAATGAAGTAGTTATCTCATCCTTGGCTTAAATAACTTTATATTTAGCTAATATAATAATTAAGTTAGCTCGTTTAGAAATATAAAGTAATTTAAATTTGTTTAAGAGTTGAAAACATGATCATCACGTAATTTAAATAACATAAAATATTTTAAGTATTGCGCAGTAATATATAAAAACAATTGATGGAAAAAATTACGAATTATTTTCTAAAATATACCTAATTAATTTGTTCTCTGTAGGTAGGCGATTAAAAAATTTATTTAAAATACCACATAATGAAATTAATTAACAATTAAATCGAATCACACTGTCAAATATTTTTCAAGGAAATTAAAATGTGACTTAATTAATTGATTCAAATCGCTTCAATAATGAAATGGTTATCTCGGGATCTACCGATTTAGTTAATCAACTAATAATTATTTATTTATTTAAATCATATTATTATCATTATTATTGATTTATAAGAAAATAGTACCTGTCAACCTAGCCTGGTGATTCATCTATTTCGTACATATAAAAAAGAAAATTAAGTTACATCATTCATAATCGAAATTCAAGTCTGACACTTAAAAATTAAAAAATAGTAGTAATTGGATATTAAAAGTATGATAAAAAATTTATGGTTCAATCATTAGTGAACCCTCCAACTTTTTGATGTCCCAATGAACTCCGTAAGGTTTGTGCTTTCTGCTCTAGTAAGCCAGATAGCATGAAACACTGAAGCTCGTGTCTCGACGTCAAATATTATTTGACGTACCCCCAAAGTCCATCAATGGCAATCTAGATAGGAGGCGTGATCCAGGTCTTAATTATTAATTGTTAAATATTATTATTAAATTAATTTGGACACATCACTTAATATCATATTGTTCCACCATTTTAATGTCCCCACTTGGGTAACAGGCTTACGCAACTAAGCCCGACAAATAATTATGTAGAGTCTTTCCTTATAAACCTTGCAAAAAGGATTATTATGGCCGATGTGGGACTCGTTATAATAACAATTCACCAATGAAGTAGTTATCTCAACCTTGGATTAAATAACTTTATTTTTAGTTAATATAACTATTAAGTTAGCTCGTTTAGAAATATAAAGTAATTTAAATTTGTTTTGGAGTTGAAAATATGATCATCACGTAATTTAAATAACATAAAATATTTTAAGTATTGCGCACTAATATATAAAAACAATTGATGGAAACAATTACGAATTATTTTCTAAAATATACTCAATTAATTTGACCTCTATAGGTAGGCGATGAAAAAATTTATTTAAAATACCACATAATGAAATTAATTAACAATTAAATCGAATCACACTGTCAAATATTTTTCAAGGAAATTAAAATGTGACTTTATTAATTGATTCAAATCGCTTCAATAATGAAATGGTTATCTCGGGATCTACCGAATTAGTTAATCAACTAATAATTATTTATTTATTTAAATCATATTATTCATTATTATCGATTTATAAGAAAATAGTACATGTCACCCTAGCTTGGTGATTCATCTTTTTCGTACATATAAAAAAGAAAATTAAGTTACATCATTCAATATCGAAATTCAAGTCTGACACTTAAAAATGAAAAAACAGTAGTTATTGGATACTAAAAGTATGATAAAAAATGATGGTTCAATCATTAGTGAACCCTCCAACTTTTTGATGTCCCAATGAACTCCGTAAGGTTTGTGCTTTCTGCTCTAGTAAGCCAGATAGCATGAAACACTGAAGCTCGTGTCTCGATGTCAAATATTATTTGACGTTCCCCCAAAGTCCATCAATGGAAATCTAGATAGGAGGCGTGATCCATGTCTTCATTATTAATTGTTAAATATTAATATTTAATTAATTTGGACACATCACTTAATATCATATTTATCCACCATTTTAATGTCTCAACTTGGGTAACAGGCTTACGCATCTAAGCCCGACAAATCATTATGTAGAGTTTTTCCTTATAAACCTTGCAAAAAGGATTATTATGGCCGATGTGGGACTCGTTATAATAACAATTCACCAATGAAGTAGTTATCTCAACCTTGGATTAAATAACTTTATTTTAAGTTAATATAACTATTAAGTTAGCTCGTTTAGAAATATAAAGTAATTTAAATTTGTTTTGGAGTTGAAAACATGATCATCACGTAATTTAAATAACATAAAATATTTTAAGTATTGCGCAGTAATATATAAAAACAATTGATGGAAA
This sequence comes from Vicia villosa, assembly GCF_029867415.1. Classification (NCBI taxonomy): domain Eukaryota; kingdom Viridiplantae; phylum Streptophyta; class Magnoliopsida; order Fabales; family Fabaceae; genus Vicia; species Vicia villosa. The sequence goes on along the minus strand of NW_026706788.1, from coordinate 55,401 downwards.
AAATTACGAATTATTTTCTAAAATATACCTAATTAATTTGTTCTCTGTAGGTAGGCGATTAAAAAATTTATTTAAAATACCACATAATGAAATTAATTAACAATTAAATCGAATCACACTGTCAAATATTTTTCAAGGAAATTAAAATGTGACTTAATTAATTGATTCAAATCGCTTCAATAATGAAATGGTTATCTCGGGATCTACCGATTTAGTTAATCAACTAATAATTATTTATTTATTTAAATCATATTATTATCATTATTATTGATTTATAAGAAAATAGTACCTGTCAACCTAGCCTGGTGATTCATCTATTTCGTACATATAAAAAAGAAAATTAAGTTACATCATTCATAATCGAAATTCAAGTCTGACACTTAAAAATTAAAAAATAGTAGTAATTGGATATTAAAAGTATGATAAAAAATTTATGGTTCAATCATTAGTGAACCCTCCAACTTTTTGATGTCCCAATGAACTCCGCAAGGTTTGTGCTTTCTGCTCTAGTAAGCCAGATAGCATGAAACACTGAAGCTCGTGTCTCGACGTCAAATATTATTTGACGTACCCCCAAAGTCCATCAATGGCAATCTAGATAGGAGGCGTGATCCAGGTCTTAATTATTAATTGTTAAATATTATTATTAAATTAATTTGGACACATCACTTAATATCATATTGTTCCACCATTTTAATGTCCCCACTTGGGTAACAGGCTTACGCAACTAAGCCCGACAAATAATTATGTAGAGTCTTTCCTTATAAACCTTGCAAAAAGGATTATTATGGCCGATGTGGGACTCGTTATAATAACAATTCACCAATGAAGTAGTTATCTCAACCTTGGATTAAATAACTTTATTTTTAGTTAATATAACTATTAAGTTAGCTCGTTTAGAAATATAAAGTAATTTAAATTTGTTTTGGAGTTGAAAATATGATCATCACGTAATTTAAATAACATAAAATATTTTAAGTATTGCGCACTAATATATAAAAACAATTGATGGAAACAATTACGAATTATTTTCTAAAATATACTCAATTAATTTGACCTCTATAGGTAGGCGATGAAAAAATTTATTTAAAATACCACATAATGAAATTAATTAACAATTAAATCGAATCACACTGTCAAATATTTTTCAAGGAAATTAAAATGTGACTTTATTAATTGATTCAAATCGCTTCAATAATGAAATGGTTATCTCGGGATCTACCGAATTAGTTAATCAACTAATAATTATTTATTTATTTAAATCATATTATTCATTATTATCGATTTATAAGAAAATAGTACATGTCACCCTAGCTTGGTGATTCATCTTTTTCGTACATATAAAAAAGAAAATTAAGTTACATCATTCAATATCGAAATTCAAGTCTGACACTTAAAAATGAAAAAACAGTAGTTATTGGATACTAAAAGTATGATAAAAAATGATGGTTCAATCATTAGTGAACCCTCCAACTTTTTGATGTCCCAATGAACTCCGTAAGGTTTGTGCTTTCTGCTCTAGTAAGCCAGATAGCATGAAACACTGAAGCTCGTGTCTCGATGTCAAATATTATTTGACGTTCCCCCAAAGTCCATCAATGGAAATCTAGATAGGAGGCGTGATCCATGTCTTCATTATTAATTGTTAAATATTAATATTTTATTAATTTGGACACATCACTTAATATCATATTTATCCACCATTTTAATGTCTCAACTTGGGTAACAGGCTTACGCATCTAAGCCCGACAAATCATTATGTAGAGTTTTTCCTTATAAACCTTGCAAAAAGGATTATTATGGCCGATGTGGGACTCGTTATAATAACAATTCACCAATGAAGTAGTTATCTCAACCTTGGATTAAATAACTTTATTTTAAGTTAATATAACTATTAAGTTAGCTCGTTTAGAAATATAAAGTAATTTAAATTTGTTTTGGAGTTGAAAACATGATCATCACGTAATTTAAATAACATAAAATATTTTAAGTATTGCACACTAATATATAAAAACAATTGATGGAAACAATTACGAATTATTTTCTAAAATATACTCAATTAATTTGACCTCTATAGGTAGGCGATGAAAAAATTTATTTAAAATACCACATAATGAAATTAATTAACAATTAAATCGAATCACACTGTCAAATATTTTTCAAGGAAATTAAAATGTGACTTTATTAATTGATTCATATCGCTTCAATAATGAAATGGTTATCTCGGGATCTACCGAATTAGTTAATCAACTAATAATTATTTATTTATTTAAATCATATTATTCATTATTATCGATTTATAAGAAAATAGTACCTGTCACCCTAGCCTGGTGATTCATCTTTTTCGTACATATAAAAAAGAAAATTAAGTTACATCATTCAATATCGAAATTCAAGTCTGACACTTAAAAATGAAAAAATAGTAGTTATTGGATACTAAAAGTATGATAAAAATGATGGTTCAATCATTAGTGAACCCTCCAACTTTTTGATGTCCCAATGAACTCCGTAAGGTTTGTGCTTTCTACTTTAGTAAGCCAGATAGCATGAAACACTGAAGCTCGTGTCTCGACGTCAAATATTATTTGACGTACCCCCAAAGTCCATCAATGGCAATCTAGATAGGAGGCGTGATCCATGTCTTCATTATTAATTGTTAAATATTAATATTTAATTAATTTGGACACATCACTTAATATCATATTTATCCACCATTTTAATGTCCCAACTTGGGTAACAGGCTTACGCATCTAAGCCCGACAAATCATTATGTAGAGTCTTTCCTTATAAACCTTGCAAAAAGGATTATTATGGCCGATGTGGGACTCGTTATAATAACAATTCACCAATGAAGTAGTTATCTCAACCTTGGATTAAATAACTTTATTTTAAGTTAATATAACTATTAAGTTAGCTCGTTTAGAAATATAAACTAATTTAAATTTGTTTAAGAGTTGAAAACATGATCATCACGTAATTTAAATAACATAAAATATTTTAAGTATTGCACACTAACATATAAAAACAATTGATGGAAACAATTACGAATTATTTTCTAAAATATACTCAATTAATTTGACCTCTATAGGTAGGCGATGAAAAAATTTATTTAAAATACCACATAATGAAATTAATTAACAATTAAATCGAATCACACTGTCAAATATTTTTCAAGGAAATTAAAATGTGACTTTATTAATTGATTCAAATCGCTTCAATAATGAAATGGTTATCTCGGGATCTACCGAATTAGTTAATCAACTAATAATTATTTATTTATTTAAATCATATTATTCATTATTATCGATTTATAAGAAAATAGTACCTGTCACCCTAGCCTGGTGATTCATCTTTTTCGTACATATAAAAAAGAAAATTACATCATTCAATATCGAAATTTAAGTCTGACACTTAAAAATGAAAAAATAGTAGTTATTGGATACTAAAAGTATGATAAAAAATGATGGTTCAATCATTAGTGAACCCTCCAACTTTTTGATGTCCCAATGAACTCCGTAAGGTTTGTGCTTTCTGCTCTAGTAAGGCAGATAGCATGAAACACTGAAGCTCGTGTCTCGACGTCAAATATTATTTGACGTACCCCCAAATTCCATCAATGGCAATCTAGATAGGAGGCGTGATCCAGGTCTTCATTATTAATTGTTAAATATTAATATTTAATTAATTTGGACACATCACTTAATATCATATTTATCCACCATTTTAATGTCCCAACTTGGGTAACAGGCTTACGCATCTAAGCCCGACAAATCACTAGGTAGAGTCTTGCCTTATAAACCTTGCAAAAAGGATTATTATGGCCGATGTAAGACTCATTATAATAACAATTCACCAATGAAGTAGTTATCTCAACCTTGGATTAAATAACTTTATTTTTAGTTAATATAACTATTAAGTTAGCTCGTTTAGAAATATAAAGTAATTTAAATTTTTTTAAGAGTTGAAAACATGATAATCACGTAATTTAAATAACATAAAATATTTTAAGTATTGCGCATTAATATATAAAAACAATTGATTGAAACAATTACGAATAATTTTCTAAAATATACTCAATTAATTTCACCTCTATAGGTAGGAGATGATAAAATTTATTTAAAATACCACATAATGAAATTAATTAACAGTTAAATCGAATCACACAGTCAAATTTTTTTCAAGGAAATTAAAATGTGACTTTATTAATTGATTCAAATCGCTTCAATAATGAAATGGTTATCTCGGGATCTACCGAATTAGTTAATCAACTAATAATTATTTATTATGTTAAAAAATGATGGTTCAATCATTAGTGAACCCTCCAACTTTTTGATGTCCCAATGAACTTCGTAAGGTTTGTGCTTTCTGCTCTGGTAAGCCAGATAGCATGAAACACTGAAGCTCGTGTCTCGACGTCAAATATTATTTGACGTACCCCCAAAGTCCATCAATGGCAATCTAGATAGGAGGCGTGATCCAGGTCTTAATTATTAATTGTTAAATATTATTATTTAATTAATTTGGACACATCACTTAATATCATATTGTTCCACCATTTTAATGTCCCCACTTGGGTAACAGGCTTACGCAACTAAGCCCGACAAATAATTATGTAGAGTCTTTCCTTATAAACCTTGCAAAAAGGATTATTATGGCCGATGTGGGACTCGTTATAATAACAATTCACCAATGAAGTAGTTATCTCAACCTTGGATTAAATAACTTTATTTTTAGTTAATATAACTATTAAGTTAGCTCGTTTAGAAATATAAAGTAATTTAAATTTGTTTAAGAGTTGAAATTATGATCATCACGTAATTTAAATAACATAAAATATTTTAAGTATTGCGCACTAATATATAAAAACAATTGATGGAAACAATTACGAATTATTTTCTAATATATACTCAATTAATTTGACCTCTATAGGTAGGCGATGAAAAAATTTATTTAAAATACCACATAATGAAATTAATTAACAATTAAATCGAATCACACTGTCAAATTTTTTTCAAGGAAATTAAAATGTGACTTTATTAATTGATTCAAATCGCTTCAATAATGAAATGGTTATCTCGGGATCTACCGAATTAGTTAATCAACTAATAATTATTTATTTATTTAAATCATATTATTATCATTATTATCGATTTATATGAAAATAGTACCTGTCACCCTAGCCTGGTGATTCATCTTTTTCGTACATATAAAAAAGAAAATTAAGTTACATCATTCATTATCGAAATTCAAGTATGACACTTAAAAATGAAAAAATAGTAGTTATTGGATAATAAAAGTATGATAAAAAATGATGGTTCAATCATTAGTGAACCCTCCAACTTTTTGATGTCCTAATGAAATTCGTAAGGTTTGTGCTTTCTGCTCTGGTAAGCCAGATAGCATGAAACACTGAAGCTCGTGTCTCGACACCAAATATTATTTGGCGTACCCCCAAAGTCCATCAATGGCATTCTAGATAGGAGGCGTGATCCAGGTCTTCATTATTAATTGTTAAATATTAATATTGAATTAATTTGGACACATCACTTAATATCATATTTATCCACCATTTTAATGTCCCAACTTGGGTAACAGGCTTACGCAACTAAGCCCGACAAATCACTATGTAGAGTCTTGCCTTATAAACCTTGCAAAAAGGATTATTATGGCCGATGTGGGACTCGTTATAATAACAATTCACCAATGAAGTAGTTATCTCAACCTTGGATTAAATAACTTTATTTTTAGTTAATATAACTATTAAGTTAGCTCGTTTAGAAATATATAGTAATATAAATTTGTTTAAGAGTTGAAAACATGATCATCACTTAATTTAAATAACGTAAAATATTAAAAGTATTGCGCACTAATATATAAAAACAATTGATGGAAACAATTATGAATTATTTTCTAAAATATACTCAATTAATTTGTTCTCTATAGGTAGGCGATGAAAAAATTTATTTAAAATACCACATAATGAAATTAATTAACAATTAAATCGAATCACACTGTCAAATATTTTTCAAGGAAATTAAAATGTGACTTGATTAATTGATTCAAATCGCTTCAATAATGAAATGGTTATCTCGGGATCTAGATAGGAGGCGTGATGCAGGTCTTCATTATTAATTGTTAAATATTAATATTTAATTAATTTGGACACATCACTTAATATCATATTTATCCACCATTTTAATGTCCCAACTTGGGTAACAGGCTTACGCATCTAAGCCCGACAAATCACTAGGTAGAGTCTTGCCTTATAAACCTTGCAAAAAGGATTATTATGGCGGATGTGGGACTCGTTATAATAACAATTCACCAATGAAGTAGTTATCTCAACCTTGGATTAAATAACTTTATTTTTAGTTAATATAACTATTAAGTTAGCTCGTTTAGAAATATAAAGTAATATAAATTTGTTTAAGAGTTGAAAACATGATCATCACTTAATTTAAATAACGTAAAATATTAAAAGTATTGTGCACTAATATATAAAAACAATTGATGGAAACAATTATGAATTATTTTCTAAAATATACTCAATTAATTTGTTCTCTATAGGTAGGCGATGAAAAAATTTATTTAAAATACCACATAATGAAATTAATTAACAATTAAATCGAATCACACTGTCAAATATTTTTCAAGGAAATTAAAATGTGACTTGATTAATTGATTCAAATCGCTTCAATAATGAAATGGTTATCTTGGGATCTAGATAGGAGGCGTGATGCGGGTCTTCATTATTAATTGTTAAATATTAATATTTAATTAATTTGGACACATCACTTAATATCATATTTATCCACCATTTTAATGTCCCAACTTGGGTAACAGGCTTACGCATCTAAGCCCGACAAATCACTAGGTAGAGTCTTGCCTTATAAACCTTGCAAAAAGGATTATTATGGCGGATGTGGGACTCGTTATAATAACAATTCACCAATGAAGTAGTTATCTCAACCTTGGATTAAATAACTTTATTTTTAGTTAATATAACTATTAAGTTAGCTCGTTTAGAAATATAAAGTAATTTAAATTTTTTTAAGAGTTGAAAACATGATAATCACGTAATTTAAATAACATAGCATATTTTAAGTATTGCGCATTAATATATAAAAACTATTGATGGAAACAATTACGAATTATTTTCTAAAATATACTCAATTAATTTCACCTCTATAGGTAGGAGATGAAAAAATTTATTTAAAATACCACATAATGAAATTAATTAACAATTAAATCGAATCACACTGTCAAATTTTTTTCAAGGAAATTAAAATGTGACTTTATTAATTGATTCAAATCGCTTCAATAATGAAATGGCTATCTCGGTATCTACCGAATTAGTTAATCAACTAATAATTATTTATTTATTTAAATCATATTATTATCATTATTATCGATTAATAAGAAAATAATACCTGTCACCCTAGCCTGGTGATTCATCTTTTTCGTACATATAAAAAAGAAAATTAAGTTACATCATTCATTATCGAAATTCAAGTCTGACACTTAAAAATGAAAAAATAGTAGTTATTGGGTACTAAAAGTATGATAAAAAATGATGGTTCAATCATTACTGAACCCTCCAACTTTTTGATGTCCCAATGAACTCCGTAAGGTTTGTGCTTTCTGCTCTAGTAAGGCAGATAGCATGAAACACTGAAGCTCGTGTCTCGACGTCAAATATTATTTGACGTACCCCCAAAGTCCATCAATGGCAATCTAGATAGGAGGCGTGATCCAGGTCTTAATTATTAATTGTTAAATATTATTATTTAATTAATTTGGACACATCACTTAATATCATATTGTTCCACCATTTTAATGTCCCCACTTGGGTAACAGGCTTACGCAACTAAGCCCGACAAATCACTATGTATAGTCTTGCCTTATAAACCTTGCAAAAAGGATTATTATGGCCGATGTGGGACTCGTTATAATAACAATTCACCAATGAAGTAGTTATCTCAATCTTGGATTAAATAACTTTATTTTTAGTTAATATAACTATTAAGTTAGCTCTTTTAAAAATATAAAGTAATATAAATTTGTTTAAGAGTTGAAAACATGAGCATCACGTATTTTAAAAAACATAAAATATTTTAAGTATTGCGCATTAATATACAAAAACAATTGATGGAAACAATTACGAATTATTTTCTAAAATATACGCAATTAATTTGTTCTCTATAGGTAGGCGATGAAAAAAATTATTTAAAATACCACATAATGAAATTAATTAACAATTAAATCGAATCACACTGTCAAATATTTTTCAAGGAAATTAAAATGTGACTTTATTAATTGATTCAAATCGCTTCAATAATGAAATGGTTATCTCGGGATCTACCGAATTAGTTAATCAACTAATAATTATTTATTTATTTAAATCATATTATTATCATTGTTATCGATTTATAAGAAAATAGTACATGTCACCCTAGCCTGGTGATTCATCTATTTCGTACATATAAAAAATAAAATTAAGTTACATCATTCATAATCGAAATGCAAGTCTGACACTTAAAAATTAAAAAATAGTAGTAATTGGATATTAAAAGTATGATAAAAAATGATGGTTCAAATTTTAGTGAACCCTCCAACTTTTTGATGTCCCAATGAACTCCGTAAGGTTTGTGCTTTCTGCTCTGGTAAGCCAGATAGCATGAAACACTGAAGCTCGTTTCTCGACGTCAAATATTATTTGACGTACCCCCAAAGTCCATCAATGGCAATCTAGATAGGAGGCGTGATGCAGGTCTTCATTATTAATTGTTAAATATTATTATTTAATTAATTTGGACACATCACTTAATATCATATTGTTCCACCATTTTAATGTCCCCACTTGGGTAACAGGCTTACGCAACTAAGCCCGCCAAATCATTATGTAGAGTCTTTCCTTATAAACATTGCAAAAAGGATTATTATGGCCGATGTGGGACTCGTTATAATAACAATTCACCAATGAAGTAGTTATCTCAACCTTCGATTAAATAACTTTATTTTTAGTTAATATAATAATTAAGTTAGCTCGTTTAGAAATATAAAGTAATTTAAATTTGTTTAAAGGTTGAAAACATGATCATCACGTAATTTAAATAACATAAAATATTTTAAGTATTGCGCATTAATATATAAAAACAATTGATGGAAACAATTACGAATTATTTTCTAAAATATACTCAATTAATTTCACCTCTATAGGTAGGAGATGAAAAAATTTATTTAAAATACCACATAATGAAATTAATTAACAATTAAATCGAATCACACTGTCAAATTTTTTTCAAGGAAATTAAAATGTGACTTTATTAATTGATTCAAATCGCTTCAATAATGAAATGGTTATCTCGGGATCTACCGAATTAGTTAATCAACTAATAATTATTTATTTATTTAAATCATATTATTATCATTATTATCGATTTATATGAAAATAGTACCTGTCACCCTAGCCTGGTGATTCATCTTTTTCGTACATATAAAAAAGAAAATTAAGTTACATCATTCATTATCGAAATTCAAGTATGACACTTAAAAATGAAAAAATAGTAGTTATTGGATAATAAAAGTATGATAAAAAATGATGGTTCAATCATTAGTGAACCCTCCAACTTTTTGATGTCCCAATGAAATTCGTAAGGTTTGTGCTTTCTGCTCTGGTAAGCCAGATAGCATGAAACACTGAAGCTCGTGTCTCGACACCAAATATTATTTGACGTACCCCCAAAGTCCATCAATGGCAATCTAGATAGGAGGCGTGATCCAGGTCTTCATTATTAATTGTTAAATATTAATATTGAATTAATTTGGACACATCACTTAATATCATATTTATCCACCATTTTAATGTCCCAACTTGGGTAACAGGCTTACGCAACTAAGCCCGACAAATCACTATGTAGAGTCTTGCCTTATAAACCTTGCAAAAAGGATTATTATGGCCGATGTGGGACTCGTTATAATAACAATTCACCAATGAAGTAGTTATCTCAACCTTGGATTAAATAACTTTATTTTTAGTTAATATAACTATTAAGTTAGCTCGTTTAGAAATATAAAGTAATATAAATTTGTTTAAGAGTTGAAAACATGATCATCACTTAATTTAAATAACGTAAAATATTAAAAGTATTGCGCACTAATATATAAAAACAATTGATGGAAACAATTATGAATTATTTTCTAAAATATACTCAATTAATTTGTTCTCTATAGGTAGGCGATGAAAAAATTTATTTAAAATACCACATAATGAAATTAATTAACAATTAAATCGAATCACACTGTCAAATATTTTTCAAGGAAATTAAAATGTGACTTGATTAATTGATTCAAATCGCTTCAATAATGAAATGGTTATCTCGGGATCTAGATAGGAGGCGTGATGCAGGTCTTCATTATTAATTGTTAAATATTAATATTTAATTAATTTGGACACATCACTTAATATCATATTTATCCGCCATTTTAATGTCCCAACTTGGGTAACAGGCTTACGCATCTAAGCCCGACAAATCACTAGGTAGAGTCTTGCCTTATAAACCTTGCAAAAAGGATTATTATGGCCGATGTGGGACTCGTTATAATAACAATTCACCAATGAAGTAGTTATCTCAACCTTGGATTAAATAACTTTATTTTTAGTTAATATAACTATTAAGTTAGCTCGTTTAGAAATATAAAGTAATTTAAATTTTTTTAAGAGTTGAAAACATGATAATCACGTAATTTAAATAACATAGCATATTTTAAGTATTGCGCATTAATATATAAAAACAATTGATGGAAACAATTACGAATTATTTTCTAAAATATACTCAATTAATTTCACCTCTATAGGTAGGAGATGAAAAAATTTATTTAAAATACCACATAATGAAATTAATTAACAATTAAATCGAATCACACTGTCAAATTTTTTTCAAGGAAATTAAAATGTGACTTTATTAATTGATTCAAATCGCTTCAATAATGAAATGGTTATCTCGGGATCTACCGAATTAGTTAATAAACTAATAATTATTTATTTATTTAAATCATATTATTATCATTATTATCGATTAATAAGAAAATAATACCTGTCACCCTAGCCTGGTGATTCATCTTTTTCGTACATCTAAAAAAGAAAATTAAGTTACATCATTCATTATCGAAATTCAAGTCTGACACTTAAAAATGAAAAAATAGTAGTTATTGGGTACTAAAAGTATGATAAAAAATGATGGTTCAATCATTAGTGAACCCTCCAACTTTTTGATGTCCCAATGAACTCCGTAAGGTTTGTGCTTTCTGCTCTAGTAAGGCAGATAGCATGAAACACTGAAGCTCGTGTCTCGACGTCAAATATTATTTGACGTACCCCCAAAGTCCATCAATGGCAATCTAGATAGGAGGCGTGATCCAGGTCTTAATTATTAATTGTTAAATATTATTATTTAATTAATTTGGACACATCACTTAATATCATATTGTTCCACCATTTTAATGTCCCCACTTGGGTAACAGGCTTACGCAACTAAGCCCGACAAATCACTATGTATAGTCTTGCCTTATAAACCTTGCAAAAAGGATTATTATGGCCGATGTGGGACTCGTTATAATAACAATTCACCAATGAAGTAGTTATCTCAACCTTGGATTAAATAACTTTATTTTTAGTTAATATAACTATTAAGTTAGCTCTTTTAAAAATATAAAGTAATATAAATTTGTTTAAGAGTTGAAAACATGAGCATCACGTATTTTAAAAAACATAAAATATTTTAAGTATTGCGCATTAATATATAAAAACAATTGATGGAAACAATTACGAATTATTTTCTAAAATATACGCAATTAATTTGTTCTCTATAGGTAGGCGATGAAAAAATTTATTTAAAATACCACATAATGAAATTAATTAACAATTAAATCGAATCACACTGTCAAATATTTTTCAAGGAAATTAAAATGTGACTTTATTAATTGATTCAAATCGCTTTAATAATGAAATGGTTATCTCGGGATCTACCGAATTAGTTAATCAACTAATAATTATTTATTTATTTAAATCATATTATTATCATTATTATCGATTTATAAGAAAATAGTACCTGTCACCCTAGCCTGGTGATTCATCTATTTCGTACATATAAAAAAGAAAATTAAGTTACATCATTCATAATCGAAATGCAAGTCTGACACTTAAAAATTAAAAAATAGTAGTAATTGGATATTAAAAGTATGATAAAAAATGATGGTTCAAATTTTAGTGAACCCTCCAACTTTTTGATGTCCCAATGAACTCCGTAAGGTTTGTGCTTTCTGCTCTGGTAAGCCAGATAGCATGAAACACTGAAGCTCGTTTCTCGACGTCAAATATTATTTGACGTACCCCCAAAGTCCATCAATGGCAATCTAGATAGGAGGCGTGATCCAGGTCTTAATTATTAATTGTTAAATATTATTATTTAATTAATTTGGACACATCACTTAATATCATATTGTTCCACCATTTTAATGTCCCCACTTTGGTAACAGGCTTACGCAACTAAGCCCGACAAATAATTATGTAGAGTCTTTCCTTATAAACCTTGCAAAAAGGATTATTATGGCCGATGTGGGACTCGTTATAATAACAATTCACCAATGAAGTAGTTATCTCAACCTTGGATTAAATAACTTTATTTTTAGTTGATATAACTATTAAGTTAGCTCGTTTAGAAATATAAAGTAATATAAATTTGTTTAAGAGTTGAAAACATGATCATCACGTAATTTAAATAACATAAAATATTTTAAGTATTGCGCATTAATATATAAAAACAATTGATTGAAACAATTACGAATTATTTTCTAAAATATACTCAATTAATTTGACCTCTATAGGTAGGCGATGAAAAAATTTATTTAAAATACCACATAATGAAATTAATTAACAATTAAATCCAATCACACTATCAAATTTTTTTCAAGGAAATTAAAATGTGACTTTATTAATTGATTCAAATTGCTTCAATAATGAAATGGTTATCTCGGGATCTACCGAATTAGTTAATCAACTAATAATTATTTATTTATTTAAATCATATTATTATCATTATTATCAATTTATATGAAAATAGTACCTATCACCCTAGCCTGGTGATTCATCTTTTTCGTACATATAAAAAAGAAAATTAAGTTACATCATTCATTATCGAAATTCAAGTATGACACTTAAAAATGAAATAATAGTTGTTATTGGATAATAAAAGTATGATAAAAAATGATGGTTCAATCATTAGTGAACCCTCCAACTTTTTGATGTCCCAATGAACTCCGTAATGTTTGTGCTTTCTGCTCTGGTAAGCCAGAGAGCATGAAACACTGAAGCTCGTGTCTTGATGTCAAATATTATTTGACTTACCCCCAAAGTCTATCAATGGAAATCTAGATAGGAGGCGTGATCCAGGTCTTAATTAATGATTGTTAAATATTATTATTTAATTAATTTGGACACATCACTTAATATCATATTGTTCCACCATTTTAATGTCCCCCCTTGGGTAACAGGCTGACGCAACTAAGCCCGACAAATCATTATGTGGAGTCTTGCCTTATAAACCTTGCAAAAATGTTTATTATGGCCGATGTGGGACTCGTTATAATAACAATTCAACAATGAAGTAGTTATCTCTACCTTGGATTAAATAACTTTATTTTTAGTTAATATAACTATTAAGTTAGCTCGTTTCGAAATATAAAGTAATATAAATTTGTTTAAGAGTTGAAAACATGATCATCACTTAATTTAAATAACGTAAAATATTAAAAGTATTGCGCACTAATATATAAAAACAATTGATGGAAACAATTATGAATTATTTTCTAAAATATACTCAATTAATTTGTTCTCTATAGGTAGGCGATGAAAAAATTTATTTAAAATACCACATAATGAAATTAATTAACAATTAAATCGAATCACACTGTCAAATATTTTTCAAGGAAATTAAAATGTGACTTGATTAATTGATTCAAATCGCTTCAATAATGAAATGGTTATCTCGGGCTCTAGATAGGAGGCGTGATCCAGGTCTTAAATATTAATTGTTAAATATTAATATTTAATTAATTTGGACACATCACTTAATATCATATTTATCCACCATTTTAATATCCCAACTTAGGTAACAGGCTTACGCATCTAAGCCCGACAAATCACTATGTAGAGTCTTGCCTTATAAACCTTGCAAAAAGGATTATTATGGCCGATGTGGGACTCGTTATAATAACAATTCACCAATGAAGCAGTTATCTCAACCTTCGATTAAATAACTTTATTTTTAGTTAATATAATTATTAAGTTAGCCCATTTAGAAATATAAAGTAATATAAATTTGTTAAAGAGTTGAAAACATGATCATCACGTAATTTAAATAACATAAAATATTTTAAGTATTCGTACTAATTTATAAAAACAATTGATGGAAACAATTACAAATTATTTTCTAAAATATACTGAATTAATTTGACCTCTATAGGTAGGCGATGAAAAAAATTATTTAAAATACCACATAATGAAATTAATTAACATTTAAATCAAATCACACTGTGAAATATTTGTCAAGGAAATTAAAATGTGAGTTTATTAATTGATTCAAATCACTTCAATAATGAAATGGTTATCTCGGGCTCTACTGAATTAGTTAATCAACTAATAATTATTTATTTATTTAAATCATATTATTATCATTATTATCGATTTATAAGAAAATAGTACCTGTCACCCTAGCCTGGTGATTCAACTTTTTCGTACATATAAAAAAGAAAATTAATTTACATCATTCATTATCGAAATTCAAGTCTCACACTTATAAATTAAAAAATAGAAGTAATTCGTGATTAAAAGTATGATAAAAAATGATGGTTCAATCATTAGTGAACCCTCCAACTTTTTGATGTCCCAATGAACTCCGTAATGTTTGTGCTTTATGCTCTGGTAAGCCAGAGAGCATGAAACACTGAAGCTCGTGTCTTGATGTCAAATATTATTTGACGTACCCCCAAAGTCCATCAATGGAAATCTAGATAGGAGGCGTGATCCAGGTCTTAATTAATGATTGTTAAATATTATTATTTAATTAATTTGGACACATCACTTAATATCATATTGTTCCACCATTTTAATGTCCCCCCTTGGGTAACAGGCTTACGCAACTAAGCCCGACAAATCATTATGTGGAGTCTTGCCTTATAAACCTTGCAAAAATGTTTATTATGGCCGATGTGGGACTCGTTAGAATAACAATTCACCAATGAAGTAGTTATCTCAACCTTGGATTAAATAACTTTACTTTTAGTTAATATAATTATTAAGTTAGCTCATTTAGAAATATAATGTCATATAAATTTGTTTAAGAGTTGAAAACATGATCATCACGTAATTTAAATAACATAAAATATTTTAAGTATGGCGCACTAATATATAAAAACAATTGATGGAAACAATTACGAATTATTTTCTAAAATATACATAATTAATTTGACCTCTATAGGTAGGCGATGAAAAAAATTATTTAAAATACCACATAATGAAATTAATTAACATTTAAATCAAATCACAATGTCAAATATTTTTCAAGGAAATTAAAATGTGAGTTTATTAATTGATTTAAATCACTTCAATAATGAAATGGTTATCTCGGGCTCTACTGAATTAGTTAATCACCTAATAATTATTTATTTATTTAAATCATATTATTATCATTATTATCGATTTATAAGAAAATAGTACCTGTCACCCTAGCCTGGTGATTCAACTTTTTCGTACATATAAAAAAGAAAATTAATTTACATCATTCATTATCGAAATTCAAGTCTCACACTTATAAATTAAAAAATAGAAGTAATTCGTGATTAAAAGTATGATAAAAAATGATGGTTCAATCATTAGTGAACCCTCCAACTTTTTGATGTCCCAATGAACTCCGTAATGTTTGTGCTTTATGCTCTGGTAAGCCAGAGAGCATGAAACACTGAAGCTCGTGTCTTGATGTCAAATATTATTTGACGTAACCCCAAAGTCCATCAATGGAAATCTAGATAGGAGGCGTGATCCAGGTCTTAATTAATGATTGTTAAATATTATTATTTAATTAATTTGGACACATCACTTAATATCATATTGTTCCACCATTTTAATGTCCCCCCTTGGGTAACAGGCTTACGCAACTAAGCCCGACAAATCATTATGTAGAGTCTTGCCTTATAAACCTTGCAAAAATGTTTATTATGGCCGATGTGGGACTCGTTATAATAACAATTCACCAATGAAGTAGTTATCTCAACCTTGGATTAAATAACTTTACTTTTAGTTAATATAATTATTAAGTTAGCTCATTTAGAAATATAATGTCATATAAATGTGTTTAAGAGTTGAAAACATGATCATCACGTAATTTAAATAACATAAAATATTTTAAGTATTGCGCACTAATATATTAAAACAATTGATGGAAACAATTACGAATTATTTTCTAAAATATACATAATTAATTTGACCTCTATAGGTAGGCGATGAAAAAAATTATTTAAAATACCACATAATGAAATTAATTAACATTTAAATCAAATCACACTGTCAAATATTTTTCCAGGAAATTAAAATGTGAGTTTATTAGTTGATTCAAATCGCTTCAATAATGAAATGGTTATCTCGGCTCTACCGAATTAGTTAATCAACTAATAATTATTTATTTATTTAAATCATATTATTATCATTATTATCGATTTTTAAGAAAATAGTACCTGTCACCCTAGCCTAATGATTCATCTTTTTCGTACATATAAAAAAGAAAATTAACTAACATCATTCATTATCGAAATTCAAGTCTGACACTTATAAATTAAAAAATAGTAGTAATTCATGATTAAAAGTATGATAAAAAATGATGGTTTAATCATTAGTTAACCCTCCAACATTTTGATGTCCCAATGAACTCCGTAAGGTTTGTGCTTTCTACTTTGGTAAGCCAGATAGCATGAAACACTGAAGCTCGTATCTCGACGTCAAATATTATTTGACGTACCCCCAAAGTCCACCAATGGCAATCTAGATAGGAGGCGTGATCCAGGTCTTAATTATTAATTGTTAAATATTATTATTTAATTAATTTGGGCACATCACTAATATCAAGTTATTCCACCATTTTAATTTCCCCAGTTGGGTAACAGGCTTACGCAACTAAGCCCGACAAATCATTATGTAGAGTCTTGCGTTATAAACCTTGCAAAAAGAATTATTATGGCCGATGTGGGACTCGTTATAATAACAATTCACCAATGAAGTAGTTATCTCAACCTTGGATTAAATAACTTTATTTTTAGTTAATATAATTATTAAGTTAGCTCGTTTAGAAATATAAAGTAATATAAATTTGTTAAAGAGTTGAAAACATGATCATCACGTAATTTAAATAACATAGCATATTTTATGTATTGCGCACTAATATATAAAAACAATTGATGGAAACAATTACGAATTATTTTCTAAAATATACTGAATTAATTTGACCTCTATAGGTAGGTGATGAAAAAATTTATTTAAAATACCACATAATGAAATTAATTAACAATTAAATCGAATCACACTGTCAAGTATTTTTCAAGGAAATTAAAATGTGACTTTATTAATTGATTCAAATCGCTTCAATAATGAAATGGTTATCTCGGGATCTACCGAATTAGTTAATCAACTAATAATTATTTATTTATTTAATTCATATTATTATCATTATTATTGATTTATAAGAAAATAGTACCTGTCACCCTAGCTTGGTGATTCATCTTTTTCGTACATATAAAAAAAAAATTAATGTAACACCCCATACATAACTGACTAGTATATTATGCATGAAACGTTAAAATTGATATTGAGTACATACACAAGTCAAGGTACAATATTTAATCTATATAAAATACTACTTGAATGGATCTTGCACAGCGGAATGTCAGAACCAACGAGGTCTTCGAACCAACACCACTTCAAGCCATCAATCCGAACCTGGTATCTATTAAAAGCTACTAAACTGCACCTGAAAAAGATAAGTTGATTGGGGTTAGATTATTAAATCTCAGTGAGTCCTCCTATCCTATGGGTCCACTCGGTTCTACAGGGTTCATGCATCAACAAAACCGAATCCACCATTGATCCGGGGTTTATCCTCACATCTGGTACAAGTACAGAGCAAACACAGTGACTCGCCCACCATTGGACTTGCCTTAAACAAATACACATTGTATAACAAACAAGTATGCAAATCCGCATCCATATACGGGGAATCCAGAAGTGTAATAAAACCTCGACTAGATTATGGAATAAATGCATCCTCGATGAGTAACCTCCTGCCTATTGTTAAGGGACTTTTACAAGCACACTGCAAGACAGTTAAACGGGTTCGCACAAGCCTAAATGGCTGCGAGATAACCTTAGCCTAATTGGCGTCATTGTCCCATTAACCTTCTTCACGCAAGTGAGTTACGCCGAATATAAACCGCCACCTTGACGCATGAGCCCATCGGGCGAAAGCCTAGTATTAGTCTACGTGAGTAAAAACCCCGTATGGCACTCACGAGCACACTGCAATGGTAGCTCAGATGCACATCTTATTGAACAATACACATGAACGGGCTATTCCATTAGACCGCACGGTCCGGGAAGACTCATTGACCACATAGTCGGAGTAACATCCCAATCTAGCCCTCCGGCCACTTCGATTCAAGCATACGGAAATATGACATAATGTCAAAATCACATACAATACAATCAATAGCGATCGTTTAACCAAAACGACGGTGTCCATAGATTTTCATTTATAAAACATAATGGCATAACATTTTCAAATATGGGTATCACATTCATAATAAGCAATAAACAAACCATGCCATGCATAACATAAGAATTATTAATCAATTGGTAGAGACATAAGTTCTCATACTAATTCATTGATTCACTAAGTGGGGTTCCACTATCGTTAAATCAAATATTCTGATTTGGGGACCAATTTTATTAGAAAGTACACGTCGCTAGCTTTCCAACAATATAAAGCTTGTGCAATTCTTATACCCGAGTCGAAAGTTATGAATTTCTAAAGTTTGCTGATTTCTCCCTTTTAACCCAGTGTAACGGGTTACGCCAAATCTGTAACCGGTTACGGGCATGAAAAATAGTCCAAAATTGCATTTTCAGCAGTGTAACCGGTTACACAAAACCCCGTAACCGATTACACGGTATGAAAACGAATTTTCTGCATTTTGAGGGCTCCAACCCAAATCCAACTCCAATCCAAACACTTATAAGATATCAATATCATTCCAAAAGAGTGCATTATCAATTATTAGTAGAATTAACATGGAACACAAGCATACTATCAACATGCAATATAGTTTTATCATCAAAGAACACATATCATGCATCAAGTGTATCTCACCATAACCCCATAACATGCAATTTCCCAATCTTCTATCCAAGTTTCTATCTAAGGGCTCACCTTGGATTTAGAGAGATTAATAGGATGCTCATGCTGCCATTGGACTTCCTCCTTGATCAACTCTTCACCTCTAACATGATCAAACCCGTAACTACTCTCTTCACACTTTCAGCATGACTAACACAACTTCAAGCTCAGTTTTATCCTTCAAAACAGAAGCTATGAACGCGAACCTTATATGCAAATCGAAGAGAATTTCGTTAGCTTTCCAACGCGACCAGAATCGTTACGATCGGAGTTACGGGCAGAGAGTTATACCTGATTTTAGTGGAGTTGTACCAATAGTTGCGAAAATGGAACTTGCTTCATGAGTTCTTCTTCCTTTCTTGTTTTCAAATTCTGATTTGCAAGCCAAACAACCCCCTAAGTTCATGCAATTAAATCTAATGTCCTTTATGTCCACATGCAAGCATTAGATAAGTCCATTATGCCCTCCAACTTAACCTTATTTACAACAATGCCATTTAGTTTGATTTCAACTAGCTTCTTTGCATTTCTCTACTAAACTCTTTATCCCAACTTATTCCATAGATACACATGCTACTTTCTTACTTAGAATAATATCAATGTGCCCTCTAATTACCTTTTAACCAATTAAATGATAATTAACCGGTGTCGGGGAGTCGGGGTATTACACTTACTAACTAAATAGTTAAACTAACAGGACCCAGAAGGTAGAATTTCTGGTCAACACTATCTTCTGAGTAACCAGGACCCAGAAGGTAGAACTTCTGGTCAACACTATCTTCTGAGTAACCATCAGAAGATCAGCCCACATCAGAACTTCTGATGCTCTTCTTCTGAATATGAATTACTCTTCAATAGAAACATGGAATAAAGACTAAAGAATAAAGATAGTTTCCTAAGCCCATAGAACAAAAAGAAACAAGTTTTGTAGCGATGACTTAGAAAGCATTATAGAAAAGTCTCAAACTATGACTCTTGGAATAAAAGATGTAGCAAAAAGTATACATTAAACTGAATTTACCATAGAAAATTTACCACTAACAATTTGTCTATATAAAAAACATACATAGCAGAGATTGATTACTGGATTTGTGCTGAAAATTATGGAATGAAGTCTGTTACAATCATATAATTGAAGTGATTTCAGCGAGGAAGGGAGACCAGTTTTTGGCAATGACTCAAACTGTTCTTAACTAGCAAATTCAAGAATTTTGAGGGACAAGAGTTTTCGAAGTCCATTTCCATCAAAGGACTTCATATTATAGAAGTCCATTTCCACAATCCAGGAGGCATGAAGGATAAATTCCTACACCATATCAAGTGACTGCAATGAAGTGGGTAGGCCATTTGCGGGAAATTCGGTGAGAGATGAAATTTCATGAAGACCCAAGTGTTGAAGGTAAGTAAGTACTTCTCAAAATCATTTTAGGCATATACATTGGCATATTGTAGCTATCAATCACAAAATTTTCTTGTAGAAATTAAATGGAGACTCACTCTCATGCAGTAGCCCAGCTTTTTTGTTAATCCGCGTTATCTTTAACGGTTTGCTTAATCCGACAATTAGGAACGTAAATCATATTGTATCAATTATAGTTGTTTGATTGATGTTGTAATCTAAAATAGAATCAAATTCGCTTAGGGCTTTTGAATTATAAGAGTAGATTAATTTGTTCAACATATTGTATTCAGTTTATTTACTTACTATTCAAGTGCCTGAAACCCGTAAAAAACACCTTTTAGTTTCAATCGGTTAAGTTAATTTAGAGTCTTAGCGATACGACTTGTGTGTCGCTTCCACATACTACGTTTTAGTAATTCATTTTTGACCTGTGTGCGACAGCAGATCACTTTGCAAATGAAGATGATACGCGTCTTCCTTGTCGGCGTCGTTCAGTTCCACAATTAAAAAGTGGAATTGTCTTTTGCAACGATGACCCGGTTGGAATTGCTTGTCGCAATTATAGCGGAGGCCTTTGTCACGCCTAGCTTGCAGTTCATCTAGTGAAAGTTGGCTGATTAGGGTCTGCAGTTTTTAAGGGGTGACTGAGATAATGGG
The DNA here is from genome assembly GCF_029867415.1 of Vicia villosa. NCBI lineage: Eukaryota > Viridiplantae > Streptophyta > Magnoliopsida > Fabales > Fabaceae > Vicia > Vicia villosa. The sequence goes on along the minus strand of NW_026706788.1, from coordinate 33,846 downwards.
TTTAAAGGAGGAACCAAGATTGGACAAATTGATGCTGGTGTTGGATGGTAAGAGAATGTGGTGTGACCTTTCATTGCTCTGAACAAAATTTAGCTGATAAATTAAATCCAAAGTTAGATTATGCAATTACTTTTATGCACTTTTATTTTTCTGAGTTTTCAAAAACCAACCTTATATTATTTCTTTTTGGATAAAACTGTTAAATATTAACCTCTAGTAAACTTTTTGTTCCTGTTTTTTCACAATCATACTTTCTAGAGTTGAATGGGAGGAAGATTCCAATTTCATGTCTGATTTTGTCGTCAACCTTCGAGTATTAAGAGTCATGCTTTGTGATGTTGTTGTCTATCTTTGAGTATTAAGAATCATGCTTTCTGGTTTATACCTTAAAATAGCTATCATTAACTTTGGAAAATGAAAGTCATAACTTTGTTTGCAGAAGAAAATGGATTCACATGAGAAATTAAGGTGCAAAGACTGATTATATTATAGCATTATAGTTAGTTACAAAAGGAGGAAGATTTATGGATTAATTATAAAGATACATTGGAAATAATGGCCATTTGAACATAAAATTAAAGGATAGCTAGATGTCCATTACCCTCTGGATTCATTCTTTAATATTCTTGGAAAGAAATAAAATCTGATTATGCACTGTGCACACCTTATCAGTTATCATTAACAATTCTATTAAAAAGAAAGTATATGAAATCTAATGGCCATTTTAACACAAAATTAAAGGATAGCTAGATGTCCATTATAAATGCTGATCAATCTAGTTTAAGTTTCATAATAATAATAAGATAATAATTAACCACTAGAATAATTAACCACTAGATTATGAGTCATAATACACATTGCTTCCAAAATGGAGTTCCAGTTCCAGTGATGAATGCAGATCCAACTCTTCAAGAGCAGGGGGTTTGTCCATCCAAAGCTTGACTTTAAGTGATCCAATTGAGTCATTGGAGGCATGATCACAGACTACTTGAAATATCGATATTTTGAAGTAACTTTCTTGGATACATAATTATGATTACTCTTGTCTAAAATAAATTAGATATACATGCAGCATAGAAGCATTTGAGATTGAATGACTTTTGTCTGTGAATGAAAGTATAAGACATTTTCTTGCTTCTAATTTATATTGTCTGAACTGAAACAGTATTGTCTTTGTATGACCAATGTCTTCAATGCATCAGTTTAAAATCCGAAGATAAATGAGAAAAAAAGTAATCTATTATGACTTGAAAAGTACTACACAAAACTGTCAACCTAACAAACTAAAAAATGTAGTATGTTATAGAACATCAATCCTGATAATGTTCCTTAAACAAGTTGCATGAATTTAGAACCAAGAACAACATGGATTCTTCAACTTGTTCCATTTATTTATGCTTCATCTTGCCACATACTAACAAAGCAGTGGAACACAGGTATTCAAACAACAGTTTTTATGAATCATTCAAATCATAAGAAAATATTACAAAGCTTACTGCATTCTACTCTATCTGTCTGGTTCATGCAGCTTATGAAGAATACACAAAGATGCAATCAAATGATGATCAAATACATACTTAATATTAGCTACGCAAATCAAATCTTGCGAAAATCAACGGAAAGCGTTTGATTCCACTGAAACAAGTTTACATGAAGAAAGAACCACAACAATAGCATGCACTCCTTTTGTCTTCAATTCATCAAGTGCGCTGTTTTTCATCCACTTAGGCCTCTTCTGAAAATAAGACCAAAACAATTACTTTCCTTTTCAATATTGTTACTTACAATTCAATTGATAAAATTGAAATTGGCCAATAGTTTTCACAGAATCATTGAAGAAGTAAAATTGGTAAGAGTTTGTTTTAGAGACAGATTGTCAACTCTGGTTATAGTATAAAATGTTTCAGTTCACAAACAAACACATTTCATAGCAAAACATACTCTGTTAGTTATTCCGGTTGAATAATCATATCTCAAAAAAGTAAGCACCACACTTGAATTTCCCATTCATAGTATCCCAAGTATAGCAGTAAAAGATTTGGTTTAACTTTATTCAACAAATGTGCAAAAGATTTGATTTTGTGCAATCTTTACTTGAGAGCGTAGCTGGAAACAATATCAAAGACTAAACATTAACAATTTGTATTTAAAAAATAATACATTAAATCTCATGAAGACGAACGTAGCTGAGATTGATTATTGGCTTTGTGTTGAGAATTGTCGAATAAAGTTATTAACCAATAAGATGATATATATGAAAATATTTAGAGATGTGTTTGGATTGTGAACATAATTAAACAATTATGAAAGAGAAAATCATACCTGAAACATTATGAAGGCAACTTGTCTTCATATTTTGAGTTGGTCATTTATTTGTATGACAGGAATGTGAGCAATTTTGGACCAATTTTCCTTCCTTTTATACCTTTCTTCTAACACAGGGCAATCTCTGATGGTCAGCCGCTTAAGAGAGGTAGGGAGGCTGTCTTCTGGTAATGACTCTAGTTGTTTACAATCATCAAATTGAAGTGATTTCAGCGAGGAAGGAAGGCAGTTTTCTGGCAATGACTTTAGATGTCGACAATCAACAAAGTCGAGATTTTGGAGAGAGGAGAAGTGTCGAAGCCCACTTCCTTCAAAGGACATATTATCACCGACACAGAGAGACACAAGGGAGATGGGGAGCAACGAAGCGACCGTCGAGGTGTTTTCCATTTCACCGCTTTCTTGAATTTTCAATCTTGAAAGAGCGGTTAGGTCTTGGAGACACCATTCATTTACATGCGGCTTTGTTCTTCCGAAAGAAATATCAATTGTTTGTAATTTGGAGGGTAGACAGACTCCTTCACAAAATGACAACTCTCCCTGACAGCAAAGATTCAAATGTTCAAGATTGGTGAGCGTGTCCAATCGAAGATTGACATTAAGTGATCCAACTGATGTGATTTTAAGTGATTGGAGGGTTGACTGCCGATTAGAAGGACTTTCTGAAATAAAAATGGAATTCATACTCCTACAAACATGAATGGAAAGTGTTTGGAGCGCAGGGAAACCATCAAGTGGAAATGATGTAAGTGAATCACAGCTATCCCACATATAAAGACTCACAAGTGATGTGTAATTTTGAAATGTTTCGAAAGGCATGAAGGATAACTTCCTACACCCATCAATATCAAGTGACTGCAATGAAGCGGGTAGACCATTTGTGGGAAACGCAGTAAGAGATTGAATATGTCTGAGTTTCAAGTGAGTAAGACAAATACTACTCGTGATTGTTTTAGAAATAAACATTGGGTAACTTTCAGCAGCAGCTGCATGTTGCAAAGGAGAGTCGGTCGAAAAAACTTCATGATTAAAATCTTTTTTAATTGTCACTATTTTGATTGCCGATAGCCAATTCAAAGTATGGGTAGTTTCCAATAGCTTATAACAACCTTTTATTTCAATGTCTTCCATGCATGAAAGGTGGTCAGGCAAATCTCCTGTTAGTACAGGACAATCACGTAACACCATAGTTCTAAGTCGAGGAAATGCAAAATTTATGCCTTCAAAGGAAATCCAATCCTTCCAATTTGGCATGCTGTGAAATTTCATATGCTCAAGGGAAGGAAATGGTTGGAAGGTAGAACTGGAACATTCTCCTTCCTCAACACAATAGAACTCTGGGCCAATGGTCTCCAATAACAACAAATTCGATATACTAAGCTTCTTGAGGGAAGGTAGTTGGCCTAGCGGTGGAAGTGTCATGCAGTATTCACAATTACGAATCTCAATGGACACCATGTTAGAAAATGAAGAATTTCCCAACCAATTCGGAAAACTTGTCCCTCCATACAAATCAATGACCAGGCTCTTCAAGTTTATTGGTGGTTGCAACATTTCGAGCACAATTTTCACTTTCAGTGAATCTTCACTTTGTTTTCCCCATATTAGCTCTAACTCCTCAATTTTCTCTTTGTTTTTCAGGTTGGCTTCTTCTGCCTCTTTTGCATCAACGATATTGTTAAGGTTTTTTATGGTAAATTTTCCTTGTAGGTTTGGGAATTTCCCTAGTTCTTTGATACTTAACCCTTTATTTCGCTTACCCACTAAAAAAACAGACAAAGTTTGGAGGTTTTCTAGCTCACCAATTTCCATAGGCAACTCTTTTATGGCAGTCCCACTTATATCAAGGTGACGTAAGCTGATTAAATTTCCCATATGCACTGGCAATTCAGTGAGACTGGAGCAACCTAATAAATTCAAAGTTTGCAAATTGTAAAGGTTACATACTGTATCAGGCAAGCTTTTGATTTTAGTGAAGGACAAATCTAGATATCGCAATTGAACCAAATTACCAATTGAATCTGGTAGCTTGGTGATGTTTACATACTTTGAAAGCGATAACACCCGCAACCTTTTGAATGTTGGCAACAAATCATCAACCACCTTAATGGACAAGGCAGCTCTAAACCAATTACTAGAAATGGGTAGGAAGCTTCGCAAGCATTTTAAATTGTATAAATGCTTGAAATTCATGAAAATATCATACGCTTCTTGATTATATGATAAATGTCGAACCTTTTCAGGAATGTCACCACATTCAGGCCTACGACAAATTTTTTCAGATACGGATGTAGCTAAGTCGTTTATAAGGTCATGCATGACAAACAATTTTCCAGGAGCACCATCATTTGATTGTTGAATTAAGGACCTAGACAATAATTCAGCAAAGCAACCATCACCTACTTCCTCTGGCAATTTTACCTCGTCAGAATAATCAAGGAAGCCCTCTGCCATCCACAACAAAACCAATTTCTCCCTATCAAGTGGATAATCTTTTGGAAAAATTGAACAATATGCAAAACATCTTTTCAAATGAGAGGGAAGATATTGGTAACTCAAATGTAATGCAGGCATAATATTATCATTTGGTAAGTTCCATACATTGCTGTTCAAAATATCAGTCCACGCCATTGTGTCTACCCTTGAGCGTAGAAGTCCTCCCAGAGTTTTTGCAGCTATTGGCAATCCACCACACTTTCTTGCAATCTTCCTACCAATCTTTTCAAGGGTTGTGTTCTTACTAGGATGATGTTCATCACTACCCAATGCATGTTTTGAGAGTATAGACCAACAATCTTCATGTGACAGAGGGTCTAATTTAAAAATAGGAAATGTCTTTGTCATCTCTGCAACTTTTTGTTGACGCGTTGTTATAATCACCGAACTTCCAGGGTTTCCATCAACAAGAGGACTTACTAGCTCATCCCAATCATTGTAACTATCATTCCACAAATCATCCAGCACAAACAAAAATCTTTTCTTCCTCGTGATTTTATTTAATTCAACTCGAAGAATATCAAGGTTATCGCTTTCCCAGACTTTTGAAGCAGCTGATGTTGTATTTCTAACAACAGATTCAAGGAGAGACTTGGTTACTCTCACAACATCGAAGTCCTCTGATACACAAACCCAGACTTTGAAATCAAAATGTTGTTCAACTTTTTCATTATTGTAGACCAGTTGTGCAAGAGTTGTTTTTCCGACACCTCCCATACCCAAAATTGCAACAACACCTAAGTTATTACTTCTGCTGGTGCCACAGTCTGATACAAGCATATTGATGATTGTATCTTTATCATCATTCCTACCGACCATGACAGATTCATTAACCCCTGAACTTGAAGGTGGTCTTCGAGAAACTCTAGCAGTTTTTGTTTGCAATCCAAGGGTATCTTTATGTTGTGCAAAAGGTTCAAGTGTTTCACACATGATCTTCAATTGGGAATTCATATCTATATAGAAGTTTTTGAAAGGAGATGAAAGAAAGTTCCACACCTTATTAGTTCTGTTTCCAGCTTTAGTATTCTCCATGTTGCACCGAAGGGAGTCGTAAATTATTTCATTGACCAAATCCTCAGCATCTAAGACAACATCTTTCAAGTCATCTAGCCATTTTTTGACAGCAAGATTGTTGATCTGCCTTTCTTCTGCATCATCCAGCACAGCCTGAAGAGTGAGCAAGTTTGTTTGTAACTTTCTTAAGAGGGAGACATCCAACTTGGTGTTTCTGATATAATCAAGAAACTCTGTTGAAGCAAGTTTCTCAACTAAGGTTTGAAGAGTTGCAGAGAGAAAAGCACCTCCTATCATAGTTGCAGCCATCTTGTTTGGATTTTGTTAAAGCAAATCAACTAGTAAGGAAGTTGTATCTTAATAGCTGAATTTTGAAAGAGAGTAAGAGGTATGAATATTGAGAGATAAGGAACAACGACTCAATGGCATGAGAATGAATGGATAAGAGTAGTGTTTTTGGATGAATGGTTGGCTGTAAAAGGTAGACAGACACAAGAAGACTCACATGTGAATGAATAGTACATGGGCCCATAACCAATGAAATTGCTCAACCTCATTTAGTGCATGGGCCCATAACAAAAACATGACACAACCACACAGTCAAATATGGTGTCCTAGACTACTGTTGTGTAAAGACTACTTTTCTAACGCAAGGTATTCTTTATTAGTTCTGTTATTTCTTACAATATTGCATCATAACCTTAATTGTGGCGTCTTCAAGGCTTGCATGATTCAGCTATTAATTAATGCTTGCATACTATTTCTACTAAATATTGATACTGTTTTTTATCTATATTAGTGGTCTGGTTAAGTTAAAAGTTCTTATTTGAAAGAATTGATTGTTTTATGCTAACCAGAAAATTTTGGGACTTAGATTCATGTTGTAACTGGTGTGAAATGAAGGTTCAACCATATGCGGAAATTGCAGTTGGCTAACAATGTTCATTTCTTCTAAATGTTGCATACTGAACAGAAGATTTAGTCAGTGATTTTTTGGACGATACGAGTGTAAATCTGAGAGTGCCAACCAGAAATAGAACAGAAGCTTTCAACATTAATATTTTGGACCATATGATTCTCCATTTACATATATATGAATTCAGAATATTACAGTTCCTACTACATTCTAATCTTGCTTATGTAGATTATGAAGAATATACAAAGATGCCGATGATAAGAAAATGCATACTGAGTAAGTAAGTAAGTCTAAACCTGTGGCAATGACAACCATTTTGGTCCTCTCAAACATTTTTACAAGAAGAATCATTACAACAACATGCCCCACTTTTGTTTTCAGTTCGTCAAGTGAAGTTATTTTCATCCACTTAGGTCGTTCCTGAAAAGGCAACAGTATATACATGTTCATTAAGATAATTCAATAGTTATTCATGGATCGCAACCATCGTCGGCTACAATATTGTAGGGTTTATGATTACCTTCAAAGAAAACATTCCAAAGAGAGAGGATCCTTTAAGCCCATACCAAATATCAACATAACAGTACCAGCAAGATAAACATCTGTAGTGTAGCGGGGAAAATCTGACATCGAAGCCATGGGATTGACTCGAATCAATATTCCGTTTTGAAATCGCCACCGCGCTTTATTTTTTCAAAGGAAAAGGGAAAAGAACGTAAAACCCAAAGTTTTGTTTTTAAAAAACAAGAAAGAGAACTCAGGTTCGGGTGTTGATTATATGAGGGGAAGGTTTTAAGCACCCCTCATATCCGTGGTACTCCACGGGAACCTTTTTGAAAATCTGCGTGTGTGTGCTAAAAAGGGTTTGTTTTATTTTTTAAAATAAGCTCGGCAAAGCGTTAAGCTTTGGGCCTACATACCTCCTCGGTGCAATGGAGAAGTCAGAGCTAATGTAGTTCCGCTTTTGGGAAAAAAACGTTTTAAAACGAATAAACACTTTGTTGTCGTTAGAGAGAAATACTCAGCCATTGATCTTGAGCATGAGAACAAACAAGTTCTTTGCATCGCAAATGAAAGAAGGGCTCCAACTCGGATAAAATCAACGAGTATGCCACTAGCTCTCTCACACGGAAAAGATCTTGTTATTATCAATCAATTTCAAAATCGTGGGGTATAATCACTCGTTTCGACAATTAACGGTGTCTAAACTTTTGAAGAAAAGCCACTAAGGGCAAAAGATATTTTTAAGAAAAAGGTTTTGAAAAGATTGCAAACATAAGAATATTTTGGAAAAAGGGAGAAGATTTTGAAAATTTAAGAATGGGAGGAGATGAAGAGGCTAACCTAATGCATAAAATAAAAGTTAAGGAAAGAAACAGCCTAACCAAATAAGAAGCCAACACTTGACATTAAGAGCCAAGGTAGTTTTCCCATCCTTTGGATTTATCAATACCAACACATTAACACTTGGGGATCCAGATGAACTTATTGTCTTAGCACCATTTTTCATTAAGCACATTAAGATTCTGACGAAAATTGGGCAGAGTAACGGCTGTTTTCGGGTAAAATCCTTATATCAATGCCTTGGAATTAACCATCAAGGGCTTTCAAGGAAATACCTGCACACATAAACATACAACAGAACAATGCCAGCCAGACAGAACAATCACAGGATAGTAATAGAACAAGTCCAGAGGTACTAGGTCCATAAGTCCGAATCTCCAAAGCGCTAGGGATAGTAACCGATAGTCCAAAGGGAGCCTTATGTATTTTTTAGATTTTGGTTATTTATTAGTGTTTTAGCGAAAAAATAAAGTATGGTCCAAGTGGACAAAAGAAAAATAACAGAAGCATAAACATATGTCCAAGTGGACAAAGAGAAAATGACGGAAAGTAAATATGATGAAATGATAAAGTAAAGCGATAAAGCGAGAAATATAAAGAGCGGTAATATAAAGAGCGGTATAGTAAAGGTGCGGAAATTAAAGTTAGTTGTTAAGTGTTAAAGATAACCATCTTGAAACTTGTCAAGTATGTTATCAAAGTTAGTAGGAAGATCTATGGTGAGTGAATGATGTACTCGGATTTAAATTCAATGGGGTTTATCAGAAGCTTGATAGAATCATAGCGACTACACGATAAAAACCTCCACAAGTCTTAAACCAACCGCATACAATTCTCTTCCATATTTGATCTTTTTTATTCGGGACACGAAATATTGCGCTATGTTAAGCAGATCGCCAAGTGATTTATATAGAAATCACCCTACAACGAGGCCGGTCAAAACTTTATGTGCTAATGCATGCGAGAAGAACGATATGTAGATCGCCTTCCGAAAGCAATACCGCACGAAAAGAAAATAGGTAACGATCTAGTCTTTACTAAGAATCCATAAGAATTCTCAAAGTATTAAGACTTTCATCGATCAAAAGAAAAAAAAAGGAGAAGGAGAAGATAAAATGCATAAAGATAATCAACTCACACTATCATTAATATCATTCATCTAATATTATGGATTTGGTTCTTTCAAACCTATCAACATCCTAGATCCAATGATATTAATGAAATGGAGGAATAAGAATAAAATTCACAAAAGATAATCATAAGAATGAAAACAAATTGATCTAGTCTTCATCAAGAATCCATAGAATTCTCAAGATGTTAAGACTTTCATTGATCAAAGAAAGATAAGATGAAAATAAGAATGAAAACAAATTGATCTAGTCTTCATCAAGAATCCATAGAATTCTCAAGATGTTAAGACTTTCATTGATCAAAGAAAGATAAGATGAAAATAAGAATGAAAACAAATTGATCTAGTCTTCATCAAGAATCCATAGAATTCTCAAGATGTTAAGACTTTCATTGATCAAAGAAAGATAAGATGAAAATAAGAATGAAAACATAAAAGATAATCCACTCACACTATCATTAATATCATTCATCTAATATTATGGATTTGGTTCTTTCAAACCTATCAACATCCTAGATCCAATGATATTAATGAAATGGGGGAATAAGAATAAAATTCACAAAAGATAATCAACTCACACTATCATTAATATCATTCATCTAATATTATGGATTAGGTCATTTCAAACCTATCAACATCCTAGATCCAATGATATTAATGAAGTGGAGGAAGTAGGAAGCCAAAACAAGCATAAAAAAGGCAAAAAAACACATTCTGCCAGCAGGAAATCGATTTACCTCTGTAGGAAATCGATTTCCTGAGTGCAGAGTTCAAATTTTGAAAAAAAAATAAGGTGGAAATCGATTTCCTACAGAGGGAAATCGATTTCCTGCACGCAGCATTCAAAAAATCAGCATTAGGAGGCATAAAACTTGACTTAAGCAAACATACAAACACCTTATGATCACACATCAATTGGAGCACGAATTTTCCATCAATTCACCATCAAATAGGACCAATATAGCATCAAAGATGCATCACACACAAGCACAAAAGAATCACATTATGATGGATGAATAAAGATGAAGAAAATTACCAAATCTTGAACAAAACTTAGATCTACTTCAAGAATCACCAACACAAATCTTGATCTCTCAACAATTGAAGAAAAAAGAGTGAAATGGATGGTGGTTTAGCTCAAAGTTTGTGAGGTTCAAGATGTGACTCACAAACTTTATGAAAGAACAAAGAGCTTTGGTGAATTTGGTAGGGATGAGGAGAGAAATTGCAAGGGGTTTTTTGGCTCTCAAAGCTTGAGAAATGAGAGAGTAGAGGGCTCTATTTATAGGATGAGAGCAAGAGTAGTGGTAGTTTGGTCTTTTTGCATTTGGTAATTAGCTTGTGTTTAATTGGTGATTAAAGTGGCAATTAAATGGTAAAAGTGGTAAAATGGGATTAATGAAGGGAATTATTTTGATGAGGTGGAAAATTGGTATAATGACAAAAATGGTCAAAGAAAATTGGTGCCAAAGTCAAATCAAGCTTCCCTCTCTATTTTTTTGAATTTCGCCTGAAGGAAATCGATTTCCCCAGGAGTGAAATCGATTTCACTCTGTTCCAGAAGAGAAATTGGCGCAAAATACACTAGGGAAATCGATTTACCCAGGAGGGAAATCGATTTCATGCTGTCCAGAATGTGATTTTGTTGAAGATTGCTGCAGGGAAATCGATTTACCCAGTAGGGAAATCGATTTCATCAGTCAAAAATGTGAAAAATGCCTTGCTTATTGCATGTCTTGGCTTGGTACCTACAAAACAAAAGCCTACAAAGAAACAAAGCAATATTTTTGGTATTTTGGGTTAGTATAATATGCATACAAGATAAACAATCATTGGTGCTTGATGGTCCCTCTCATTGATGAGGTGAGTGCAACACCATAAACAAACTTCCAAGTGAAGCTCTTGATTAGTGATTGGGATATGAATGATATAGGATCTTAGGGTCAAAAATTGGGGTATGACATGTAGCAACAAGTTTTTATGTTCTCTATTTGGAAACATGCAGATTAGAGATGATTTAGAGTGTTCTTTCTCATAATGCATCAACAATGTAAACAAAACTCTAAAATGAGTAAAAATATATTAAAGCAAATTCATGAAACAACAAGTTTATTAATATGACAGTAGCTCTATTACAACTATATGGGTTTGCTATCTGTTTAGATTAATACCTTATATTTTTAATTAAGTTATTTTGAAGAGACTATTGAAGTAAGCGGAAAATAGTCCATGGACATGACAAATTGTTTCTATAAGCTCTTTCAAACACTCTAACAAGATAATGATCTGATTCAAACAGGCCATCGATCGCAGGGCCGGCCCAACGTAATGTGTGGCCTAAGGCGACTATTTAAACAAAGTTTTTTTTTTGTTCATCCTCTATAATATACGTTCTAATAAAAATGATAGTAGTCAGCCAGCCACAGAATTTCCATCAGCAAGGAGTGCAAAGAAACGGAAGTCGAAACTGACTTGATCAATACAACCAAAACACTTTTAATCAGAAAAGGAGTGATGAGTGTAACAGTTTCTTCCTTCTCATCGTGCATTCTCTCATCTGTCCACCTATCTTCAAGCATCCATTCAAATCCAACCTAATGCATTTTCCTTCCAATATCATAAACAGTTTCTTCCTTCTCATTATGCATACATTTTTTTCTTCTTGTTTCTATATGAGGATTTGAGTGTACTAACTTAATCTCAAATCATCTCTTGTATTCATGCATAATCATTCATCACAAATAAACATAACATACTCATTCCTTGCATTGCATTTTTTCTTGATTTGATACTGATTTCACTATGTACAATCCTTCTATTTCTCAAACTTTTTGAATCGTCTCTCTTCAACAAGTCTCTTTAGCAGATTCTCGGAGTTTGGTTTCGTCGTCGAAGTGTTCATTCTAGAAAAGAGAAATAAAGCTAGGTTCGGTTTTGGAGGTCAGAAGGCCAGCATGGTGTCTTTCAACAAGTCTCCGTAGCAGATTCTCAGAATTTGAACTAACATTTAATTTATTCATTCTTAAAAAAGTGAAATTATAACCAATAAATTATCAGACAAAAAAATTTAAAAGATCATCATACTATTTAAACTATTAAATAATTGAATTATTAGATTATTAGTGATGACATGTTATAAAAGTAAACATTTAAATTAGGGAAAAGCTAACATGTGCCCTAAGGGCACAAGTTAATGAGATATTTATAGAAATATTTATTTGAAACGCGTGCATTCAATGTATCGAAACTTTAAATATAACTCTACTGCATTTAATTACATTTAACTTTTTCTAATTATAGTATCCTTAACATGTGTCCTTAGGGCACACGTTAGCATGACCCTTTAAATGATTCAACGTGAATTTTTGTTCTTCACGCACTCCATAGTCCATACGACTGTGCTTCCTTCATTCAAATGGGAAGACCTTTTGAGATGCTCAAGGACATCAACAACCGGAAAGAGTTATGGAAGATTGTTGTAAGAATACACCACAATTGAAAGGTTTCTTCTACGTCGAAGAAGCATTTTGAGATGGTGGTTGTCGACAAACATGTGAGTTTCTTCTACGTATTTTTTTCTCCTTTCAGTCTGCATTTTGAGAATTAAAACAACAATATATTTTATGGTGTTTATGGTGTTTACATTTTATGTAGTTTCCTGCATATTTAATATTATGTTTCAACTCCATTTTACTTTACCTTTTGTATTGTATGTATGTTGTGAGTGTGTTTCATGTATATTTTGGATACATTTTTGTCATCTGTTTTTTTATTGTATTTATTTCATAGCTCATTGTTGTTATGTTGTCTGTTGATGGTGTTTTGAAATATTGTATGAATATATTTACTTTTGAACATATGTTGTCTCTTTACTTTTTACACGGTCATGATATTCATGTAGTTGTTCCAACAATATTTAGGAAAGCTTTTAATTCAGCATTCAAAGTTAACATGACCTGCACCATCACAAACTTTCAAGTCCAGCCAAATGATTTGATCATTAGTGTAACACCCCATATTTCTATATTTAATTTAATCGGAAATTAAATTATTATTTAGAATTATTGGTATTTTGTTGAATTATTGGAGAATTATGGATTAAGGGCCTTTGGGCCGGATGGTGAGATTAGTGGTATGGGGGTGCTAAGTGAGTAAGCCCATTACTAATTATTTTATGTTTTCATAAAATAAAGAAAATAAGGAAAAAGAGTCAGAACGTGAAAAATGAGAAGTGGAAGAGAAATGCTGAGGAACGTAAACAGGAACCAAAGAGGAGGAGGACCAAAGATCAAGAATTTGGCTAAGGTAAGGGGGGACTCTTCCAATTACCATCTCTTATTGTAATTATGGATGATAGTGCATGTTTGGTTGTGTTGTTGAGTCAATTTGATCATATGTCAGAGTTAGGTTTTGGGATAATTTTAATAGAAGTGAATGATTGATGAATACCTCTGTGATTTCTATATAGAATTGTATGTTATTTGATGTTTGTGTTGTGGGTATTGTATCAATTGTTGTGTTGTTGTGTTCTTCCATGAAAACTGAATCTGAGTTATGGGTTTCCAATAATTGGATAGAAAGTTAGGTTTTAATGTGTAAAACTGACATAGGATAATAGATTGATGAAATTGGATGAATACCATATGTTAATGTGTAAAAAGATGGTGTTTTAGACTTAAAATTGTAGCCTGTTATGAGTGAAAACGAGTGGAAAACGTACTGGTGCGAAATTGCATATTTTTGGAGAAAACTGGTGAAATGCGTATGAGATTTGGTGATACGCGTATGGGAGCGTATGGGATGAGGCCATACGCGTATGGGTGTGTCCATACTCGTATGGAAATTCTCAGTGTAAAATTAGTTCTGTTGATTCGCGTATGGGATGGCTGATACGCGTATGGGTTTGGGCCATACGCGTATGGGAGCGTATGGGAGGTGCCATACTCGTATGGGTTCTGTGTGTAAAAATTCTGTTTTGTGATTTTCTTCGAAAGTTCAATGATGCGTAACTTTTGATCCGTAACTCCGTTTTTAGTGCCGTTTCGAGTATGATGAACCTTATGCGATAACCTATGAGTTTAAATGATAAAATGAGGTGTAGCTTTCAATTAATTTTGAGTTATGAATTTATTGTTTGATGAATGATGTATTGTACATATATATGATGAGATATGACAATACATGCTATGTTTTAAACATGAATCGTATGATGATCTTGTTTGATTTTGTAATGGAACTCATGAGATATTTCATGTGATAATATGAGTATGCTTTGAATACTTTGTTCGTTTGATGGATGATATATTGTTGGCATATGTGATGAGATATGACAATATAAGACGTGTATTGAAAACATGATTATGTGATGATTGTTGAGGATTGTACAATGATGATTGAATTGTTTTGGAAGATGTGAATACATGTATGTTCTTACTTTTGATGATGATGATGATTAGTGTAATACACGTATGTTCTGTACTGATGGTGATGATGATCGATTGTATTGAATGATGTAATGTATATATGAACATGCTTAGTATTGATGATGATGATGATGAAATGAGTATAGATGATGCTACTCACAGAATGGTGATGATGAAAGTATGTTATATATATGTTGCATGCATTCATAAACATGGGCTGAATCCTATATGATGAGAGGATTCAGCGAGGGGCAGGATTCCCATTGTGTGGAATTTGTGCTGGCAGGGCCGTATATGAATTGACGATAGATCGGTCGGTGGATGATTCCACTGGTGATGTTTGGTACCACATGCATAGTGTCAGTTGCATTCATATGCATGGATTTGATAACGTGGCTGAATGTATTTCATTGTTATGATTGGTATTGTGTGTTTTGTGTGATGATGGATTATCTGAATATAGATGGATTGGGTGAATAATATAACTATTGATGTGTTGTTATTTATAATGCAATAATATTTGTTAATTGCGAATGAGACTCACCCTTACACTATATTTTCAGATTGAGGATAGCGGCTCCGACTCGGTGAGGATTAGCTCATGAGTCAATATGTTGTTTAGCGTCGGGTCATGCTCTGATAGGTGTAACACTGGGGGAAACGTTG
The DNA here is from genome assembly GCF_029867415.1 of Vicia villosa. NCBI lineage: Eukaryota > Viridiplantae > Streptophyta > Magnoliopsida > Fabales > Fabaceae > Vicia > Vicia villosa. The sequence continues at coordinate 18,530 of NW_026706788.1, read as the reverse complement.
TTTTTGAGTTTATGATAATAACTCATTTTTGTTTAATTTATTTGAGGATTAATAAATCGATTATGTCATGTAACTTGATGATGTTATTCCGCTGTGTCAACATGATATATTATGAATTATGAGTTATAATGAAATGTCTCTTAGTGAATGCATGACATATGACCGATGTTGTTTATTTTATTTATGAATTGTGACGCCCTTGTGCATGTTACTCTGATTTAATTATTAATTTCCGTGGGGGTTTAGAAGGGTGTTACAATAGCGGTATCAGAGCAGGTCGGTCCGTCCGGCCAATTGTCGAGTCAGTTGAGTTGCACGACAATTGAATACTGTCGGCATATTATCCCTTGGTACGCGACATGTGAGTGAATCACTATCGGTACTTGGTTGTTTGTTGCGGAAGTTGGTTTGAAACAAGTGGGGGAGAAGCTTCGCTTCTCGGTTATGTTTCAGTTGTAAGATGATTGATTCAGTAGGCTGTTGTTGGCAACAGTGCAAGCGTTGTTGGAGTTGTTGTTTCCCGAATCGAAGGTGACTTGGAATTAAGATTTGACTGGTAATTGATTTGGAACATCTTGAAGGAAGATGATTAGAGGTATTTGGTGATTATTTGTAGGAGAGGAAAATTGGAATTTTGCGATGTGTCAGCTCTGCTGGTGTGCTGCGAAGTTGTCAGTTGAGTAGCCTTGGGTCTTGGAAGAGGATCAGTTGCAAGTTTGCAAAGAGGATTGCTGTAGTAACGTTTCAGAAATCGCACTTCGGCGATGGGATGTGTTGCTCAAGTTATAAGAATGTTTGGAAGTGAAGAGATATGATAAAGGGCTGTTTGGAATGCGATCGAATTGAAGAGAATAAGTTTTCGAGTGAGATTTTCGTAAGCAAAACGCAGGAAAATTGCTGAATAGCTGCAGAACTTCGAAAATTCATAACTGGAGTTCTGGACATCCAATTTGAGTTCCGTTTGAAGCGTCGGAAAGCTAACGAGATGAATTTTGTTATAAAAATGGTTTCAGCAGCTGTAACATAATTAATTGTGACAGGATGACGTTGGAAAGAGGTGAAGTTACGGTTACTCTTGTTCTTATAACTAGACTTGTTTATTGGTACTGCACAAGATGTCAGTGTCAGTGTTGAACGGATTGAAGGAATAATTAGAAGGTTTGTTAACAAGTAATTTTAAGAATTGAATGTATCGATTGCGGAGTTTTGGATACGTCGTATAGAGCGTTGTTGCACGATGTCAGTGTTGGATTTTCGGACAACGATTGGAAAATGCATATCTTGAGTTTCGAGTGTCGGATTAATGTTCCGTTTGAGACTACGAAGAGGTGAATTTATGTTGTACCTTATGGGAGAGTTATATATACAGTGGAGGTGATTCTATGAGGAGATATTCCAAAGTCGGTTAAGGAAGCGTGAAGCTTGGTGAATAGGAATGCCTACTACTGCGATTGTTGGAAAGGAAGTTGAGTAGAACATGTTATTGATGGATAAGTTGATGATCCGTTATGTGATAATTATGATTTGAGTGACGATGGATTTTAGTGAGAATTGAATTAGTATTCAAGGTGAAATAAACTTTAGAATGGTTGAAGTTGTATTTATGATGCCAAAGTAACGACATGTATAAAAGAAGAATTGTAGGAGATTTCTAACACCTATTGATGTGAGGAAGACTTTGTTGAGATTCCGAGTGGAATGATATTTGGACGCGAAAGATGTCATGGGATTTAGAGTAAAGCCACGAGTTATGAATGCTGTCGCAGTCTTTTGCTAAGATGAGGATTTCGATTTGGAACGAGATGGATAGTAATGTACGAGTGTATTATAAATTATGAAGTCTGGAAGTACTTAACGAGTGTGTGATACTAAGTGACTATGAAGCGGATTGTGTAAAATGCTTGGACATTGGTGTCTCGCCGACAAGATTCAATGAGAGGGAAGTGTGCGAGTTGTGAAGACTCAAAGTGAATTGTTGGGCTATGATGATGTTAACGGGTTTGAATGCAAACTCGGAAAGGGACACTATTATGTAGTAACGACGGTTTATGCTTAAATATGATTTTTACCTATCTATTGACAAATTTAGGACTTGATCACCCTAAATCTCTTGTTGGTAGTAGATGGAATCATATGAATGGGATGAACTTGTTTTGTTACCTTAATGGTATAGGTTGTGACGGATATTAAACCGTGAGAATAATCACTCACTATGTTGTGAGAACTTATGAAGAAGTGAATATGAAAGAGTGCAACATGGTGGATGATGACTTAAGACGAGTAATCAGAGTCGCGCAGCGAAAGTGTGATGTGGAGTAGTGTTATGAGTACTACTCGCGGGAAATAAGGAATTAATATATCAGAAGTTTACATAGAGAATATGTATTGATCTGTATATTGGATTTTGAATCCAGTAGTTGTAAGGATGTTGTGTCGAAGAATTATAACTCTTTCGAATAATTGTCGAGATGATGAATATGTTATTACGGTTGTACGTAGTTAACGAGTATGTATTCGGCGAAATTAAAACGAAGAGTTGATACTACATGATGCTGTAATAATTTTGTGTTGTTGTTAAGGAGTTATTATGGATTCCAGATATAATGAGGAATTATACTCTATGAGGGGAGAAATTGATTTAATTCTTAGAAAAGAGCGAAACTCAATTTGAGTTATTTTGTAAGAAATGGTGTATTAAGGCTGACGAATGCGATTATAAATACTTGTGTGTACTTGTTCTGATGGTTAGGATGTTTAAATAGAGGAAGTAAATCAGGAATTGGTTTTTGTTGGATGCGAGTAAGGATTGCTGAGTAGTGAATTAGTACCATGGATGGTAAGAATGATTCTTGAGCGAACGAGTAAGGAAGGCCAGAGTTGGGTATAACTCAAAAATTTAATTGTTAATGATGGTTGTAATGAGTAATCAGAATAGTGCAGCAAAAGCATAGTGTAACGTGTTGGATAATTGCTGATGTGACTTGAGAGGAGTCAGATAGTTGAAATTCAATAGTATGAAGAATACGATTATCGAGTTTCTTGAAGGAAGCAGTTGGTGAAAAGTGTAAGTACTATTTCATCGCTCAGATAGAAAGTGTGTCTAAGGTTGGTATGTTTGGTATATGAAATGCTTTACTGCAGTGTTGATCAGGTGTGGTCATACCATGGTTGTGTAATTTTATTACTCGGTTAATGGGTGTATTGTATGGGTTGTACCTCAATGTTCCATTGTTGTCAATCTTTTGGAGATATAACGAGTGGTACACCTTTGAATGGTCAAAATGTGACGTAAGAGTTAAGACTTGAATGTATGAAACATGTTTTCTGTTGGTAACATCAGATGGATTTTGATGATCGACTGACGGGAATGTTGCTTAGGAGCTAGAGAGATAGACTAAGGACTCCTATCTGGAACTTCTTACTGGAAGTATGTTTTCGAGGACGAAAACTCTTTTAGTGGGGGAGAGTTGTAACACCCCATATTTCTATATTTAATTTAATCGGAAATTAAATTATTATTTAGAATTATTGGTATTTTGTTGAATTATTGGAGAATTATGGATTAAGGGCCTTTGGGCCGGATGGTGAGATTAGTGGTATGGGGGTGCTAAGTGAGTAAGCCCATTACTAATTATTTTATGTTTTCATAAAATAAAGAAAATAAGGAAAAAGAGTCAGAACGTGAAAAATGAGAAGTGGAAGAGAAATGCTGAGGAACGTAAACAGGAACCAAAGAGGAGGAGGACCAAAGATCAAGAATTTGGCTAAGGTAAGGGGGGACTCTTCCAATTACCATCTCTTATTGTAATTATGGATGATAGTGCATGTTTGGTTGTGTTGTTGAGTCAATTTGATCATATGTCAGAGTTAGGTTTTGGGATAATTTTAATAGAAGTGAATGATTGATGAATACCTCTGTGATTTCTATATAGAATTGTATGTTATTTGATGTTTGTGTTGTGGGTATTGTATCAATTGTTGTGTTGTTGTGTTCTTCCATGAAAACTGAATCTGAGTTATGGGTTTCCAATAATTGGATAGAAAGTTAGGTTTTAATGTGTAAAACTGACATAGGATAATAGATTGATGAAATTGGATGAATACCATATGTTAATGTGTAAAAAGATGGTGTTTTAGACTTAAAATTGTAGCCTGTTATGAGTGAAAACGAGTGGAAAACGTACTGGTGCGAAATTGCATATTTTTGGAGAAAACTGGTGAAATGCGTATGAGATTTGGTGATACGCGTATGGGAGCGTATGGGATGAGGCCATACGCGTATGGGTGTGTCCATACTCGTATGGGAATTCTCAGTGTAAAATTAGTTCTGTTGATTCGCGTATGGGATGGCTGATACGCGTATGGGTTTGGGCCATACGCGTATGGGAGCGTATGGGAGGTGCCATACTCGTATGGGTTCTGTGTGTAAAAATTCTGTTTTGTGATTTTCTTCGAAAGTTCAATGATGCGTAACTTTTGATCCGTAACTCCGTTTTTAGTGCCGTTTCGAGTATGATGAACCTTATGCGATAACCTATGAGTTTAAATGATAAAATGAGGTGTAGCTTTCAATTAATTTTGAGTTATGAATTTATTGTTTGATGAATGATGTATTGTACATATATATGATGAGATATGACAATACATGCTATGTTTTAAACATGAATCGTATGATGATCTTGTTTGATTTTGTAATGGAACTCATGAGATATTTCATGTGATAATATGAGTATGATTTGAATACTTTGTTCGTTTGATGGATGATATATTGTTGGCATATGTGATGAGATATGACAATATAAGACGTGTATTGAAAACATGATTATGTGATGATTGTTGAGGATTGTACAATGATGATTGAATTGTTTTGGAAGATGTGAATACATGTATGTTCTTACTTTTGATGATGATGATTAGTGTAATACACGTATGTTCTGTACTGATGGTGATGATGATCGATTGTATTGAATGATGTAATGTATATATGAACATGCTTAGTATTGATGATGATGATGATGAAATGAGTATAGATGATGCTACTCACAGAATGGTGATGATGAAAGTATGTTATATATATGTTGCATGCATTCATAAACATGGGCTGAATCCTATATGATGAGAGGATTCAGCGAGGGGCAGGATTCCCATTGTGTGGAATTTGTGCTGGCAGGGCCGTATCTGAATTGACGATAGATCGGTCGGTGGATGATTCCACTGGTGATGTTTGGTACCACATGCATAGTGTCAGTTGCATTCATATGCATGGATTTGATAACGTGGCTGAATGTATTTCATTGTTATGATTGGTATTGTGTGTTTTGTGTGATGATGGATTATCTGAATATAGATGGATTGGGTGAATAATATAACTATTGATGTGTTGTTATTTATAATGCAATAATATTTGTTAATTGCGAATGAGACTCACCCTTACACTATATTTTCAGATTGAGGATAGCGGCTCCGACTCGGTGAGGATTAGCTCATGAGTCAATATGTTGTTTAGCGTCGGGTCATGCTCTGATAGGTGTAACACTGGGGGAAACGTTGTTTTTGAGTTTATGATAATAACTCATTTTTGTTTAATTTATTTGAGGATTAATAAATCGATTATGTGATGTAACTTGATGATGTTATTCCGCTGTGTCAACATGATATATTATGAATTATGAGTTATAATGAAATGTCTCTTAGTGAATGCATGACATATGACCGATGTTGTTTATTTTATTTATGAATTCTGACGCCCTTGTGCATGTTACTCTGATTTAATTATTAATTTTCGTGGGGGTTTAGAAGGGTGTTACAATTAGACCTACTAACCACAAATATCTTTTGAAATTCACATGTGTGACAACCATTGGAGATGCTGACAAACACGACATACCTGATAAGGTCATTCAACTTCACCCTCCAATCTAATGTTGTTTTGTAGGCAAGTATCCCCTTGCTATAACAAACACCTATAATGTTACCAAGATCCATATCAACGATAAAGCTTTTCTTGATAGGTATCCTCTTTATAAAACTAACACGCCACTTGGACTATACTTTCTGAAGTACATATTCAACTCATGTTCCCATTCCATTTCCACATCTACATGTTGCCTAAGGAGCAAAGTGTGGGGAAATTAATCTTTAAACAGCTTGAGCACTCACATCGTTGAATGGTCACGGCAATCTTCAACTTCCTAGCTCACCCTGTATGAATAGTTTATATCAAAGGCCTTTGTGCTTCCATTGGAGCAAATTGTCAAGTTACCTGGGGTCTAACACATTGATTTATGATTAACATATTTGTTCCTTAGTTTATTTTGTTTTGCGATAACTGCATGTATATTGTATATCTACATATGACCTTCTACGTCACAGTCGCAAAAACGGACAAACTCATTTCTTCCCCCACGGTTGGTACTACAAGGCATGCCATCAGTGTCCTTAGATTGCAAAAGGTTACAAGCCACCCTTTTTTGCAGGGATGGACATCGAACGGAAGATGAGATATGGAGGTTGTTGGTTCTGTAATACATATACAAATCTTTCCATTATATAAAAATATGCTCCTTTCCGTTAATTCTGTTTGCTTTATAGGTATAAGATCAGCGTTGAAGTAGTTCACAACGGATGTGTAACTCTACACCTCATTTGATCCTCCACCTCATTTTCTTAACTGTAATCCCTAATGTATTGAGAATTGTAACTCTACACCTATTCCTATAAATAGACTTTCATGATTTTGAACAAACTCTTTTCACAGCCGATAAAATCCACTGTGAGTCATTGGATATTTATTTTACCTGTTGACTAACAATCCATGTTTTGTATATTTGTAGGGATCTCTTTTGACATCTTCCAAATATACAGCTGTGAGTGGTGTGATGACACATACCTCCCATCCAAGTCTGCCATCAACAAACAAGTTGTTGCAGAGTTGATTTCACCAATGGTACCATCATTGCTTTTGTTATATTAATAAGATATAATAGCACTTGGTGTGGTACGTTTTGTTGTGGTATGTTTTGTTTAATATATGTTACATTATTCTTAAATATATAATACATTAGAAACATTTTTTTGCCAATTTTTTTACTTCCTATCACCTAATATATTCACAATTAAATGTAATCAACATATCATATTTAACATTATCATCCACACTTCTTCCAAGTTCTTTGCATATGTCTCCTTGAAGGTTCTCAAGTAAACTTCAGTCTGACGATAGTAAAAGGTTAGTCGTACATTCGATGTGATTCCTAGCAACTTACGTCAACCAATGATCCTACTATTTCTTACTAATTTATACTATTTTGAAACTCCTCATTAACAAATGTATTATATATCTAATAATGTCCATATTTGATAATTGATGATGCTACTAATCACCACATTCAATACCCCCTTACTACTTACTCAGGATTGCTTAGACATGTCTCAAAATAATGAGACACCTTCTTCGATTGCTAAAAAGAGGAGAAAGTTAGTGTTGGTGGAGATTGGAGAAGAAAAATATCAGTTCAGGTTCCAACAAGCAGAATAGGCATTGTTCAACTTCCGCACCTTTGCGTCCTATGTGAATAAAGTCAACGTCGGGTTCTATAACATCTTTGACAGATATTGTTAACTCCAGTCACACTGCACCTTCTACTCGTCATATCTATCCAATTGGCCCTGTGAAAAGGAGAAAATTTGACATGCAGGGCGGCCTAAATTTGTTCAGCACATTCAACTCATTAGGGCCACATAACGTTTCTTCACCAATAAAATTGAACAATAGAAGTACATTACCAAAAACGTCATTCCCTCCCACATCATTTCATACACTGATTTTTGGTCATAAAGAGAACTTGGGCGCCTCCATGTCCAAATGCATTCAACATCGACCACCTACCGTTGGAATTCGGATCGTCTCTCTTCTACAAGTCTCCGAAGCAGAATCTCGGAATTCGGTTTTGTTGTCGAAGTGTTCATTCTAGAAAAGAGGAATAAATCTGGATCTAGGTTCAGTTTTGTTAGATATGTCGATATAACGGTAATAGCAAGATAAACATCTGCAGCAGCAAGAGTTATGCATTTAATTGGCATAAAAAGAGACTAATGGAAGAAGTAAACTAAATCTTATCAGAAAGTGAAGTGTAATTAAAACTATCTCGCACAGAGGAAACATACATGAAATAGACACAAGGAAGTCAGAATCAAACGCCTTTTTTTAGCATGGTGTAAACAATATCATGATCACCTTAAATAGTCAACGTGGAAAGAACATTATGGTATTGGATTTTAAATCATTGGAGGCATGTCAGACTACTTGAAATATAGCCATTTTTTGACAGCAAGATTGTTGATCTGCTTCTCTTCTGCATCATCCAGCACAGCCTGAAGAGTGAGCAGGGTTGTTTGTAACTTTCTCAAGAAGGAGACATCCAGCTTCCTATTTCGGATGTAATCACGAAACTCTTCTGAAGCAAGTTTCTCAACTAAGGTTTGAACAGATGCAGAGAGAAAAGCACCTCCTATCATAGTTGCAGCTGTAGGATACTTCCAATTCCTTTAGTAAATAGCATAGTGGAGAATTAGTTTGAGAGACCGATGTTATTCTTCATTTCACCTTAATGGTTATGCAGCGAGAAGCTTGTTTCTATATTAGTGGATACTATCCTCAAAATAACGTCATTTAAAGAGTGAAGTTGCCCTTCAACATTTATACACCGTCCAAAAACTTAAATAATTAGGACTCCAAATAAACTCCACAACTCAAATACAACTTCAACAAAAACATCAATCTGATAAACTTGAAATACATTCTTTCTTGTAATAGAATGAAAAAATGTTCCAGTAATAGTACATTACATTAATAAAAAATAAATTATAATAATGTGCTACATTAGTGGCACATATGGAATACGGTCACACTGTTTAATTCCACTTTTTGAGGACTTGGAAGTGCTAAACACTGTCCAATTAATATTATCACAACTACTTGTTGAATCTGGTGTAGCAGAACCAACCAGAGGACAGAGTTATGTTGACAATGTCGCTGAATTTCATCTTCGGTAGAGGATGCAGCATGAAACTCATTCAGCAACACATGGACCCGAATAGAGGATGTAAGCTGTCTACATATGTTTACTGGTGGATTAAACAAGCTATTTTTAAAGGTTTGGCCAAGAATTCTAGATTAATCATATTACCGGGGAGACGCTTATTTGATAGTCTAATGAAAATGCAAGTCATATATCTCGACTTAATACTAAGCTCAACTCGATTGATACTAATATTTTGTATGTAAACTATTTGGCCATGAATCTCATCTTGAATCCTGATTCGTTATGATAATTTCTGAGTCACTGTGATGAATTGAATCACAACTTAAACTTATTATAACCAACCATTTTTTATTGTTCCATCTGATATATAACTTGAATCTTGAAAATTTTTCAATTTATACATGATATATCAGCTTATAGTTTTTTATGTTACTCGTTTTTTTACTTTGAAATGATATTTTTTTATAGGACTTGAATCTTGTTATGCTATATTTCAATGATAGTTTCCCAGAAGATTTTAGAAGAAGGCTATTGATTATGAATGTTTATTAGTTTGTTATTTATAGGGAGACAAGCATGCAATGGTTGCAAAAGTTGTCGAGGCCAAAAATGTCTTGAGCAGAAGACTGAGATGGAAACCAACATACGATGAAATGGCCGAGGCTCTCAACTTGAATATTCCAGCCGAAAACATGTTTTTGAAAGAAGCAGATTACCAGTTTCATTAGACAAAGCTATAACAGATCAGAGCGGTTTAACACTTAAGGTTAGATAACTTCATTCTTAATACAAATCATTTTAACTTAAGCATGATTTAGTAGGATATATCTTTTGGTTTTTTTATGCAAATTATGAGATATTAGTGGTAATGCTGTCAATGATATATTTTTTTTTTAATAAGCAATGATATAAGATATCGCACTAGGGGTGCAACCCTTACAACAAGAACTCTAAATAGAGTTAAAACAGTTTAAAGGTAACTTGTACCAATCATAAAAAATAGTCCTAGAAGTAGAGTCACTATTACACAACCATCTCCAAGAAAAGAACAAAATGTTGGAGATTACCACTTCAAAGCTAAAAGAAGCATTATCAAAAATAATGGCATTTCTCATTATCCAAATGCACCAAATTAGAGCTAACCAAATTGAGTTTAATTTAACTCTAGTGTTGGATTTCCTCACTTTTTCTTGGATGTAACCAAAACTTTTGAACTCTTCCAAGGTAAACTCCAAGTCATCTCCCAACCAAGTGTAGATATTTTCCCATACCGCTTTCGAAACATGACATTGAAAGAAGAGGTGTTCCGATGATTCCGGATGATTGGAGCAAAATAAACAATCCATAGAGTTGAAGTTAGAGACACCTCTATAGGCCAAAAGGTCTTTTAGAGGAAGTCTATCTATGAAAAATCTCCAACAAAAGATTTTGACCTTTTTCGGAATCTTAGCCTTCCACATAGCTTCCAACAAATTGATGACATTAGTTGACCAAGCCATGTCTTTTGCATTAGCTACCAAGTTAGATACACTTGCAACCGAGAACACGCCATTTGGGTTTAGCTTCCAATGGAAGTCGTCTTCTTCCATATTGTTCGGAACTATTCCTTCTAGCAACACTTTTAGCTCCCTTACTTGAAGAACAAAATCCGTCGGAGTACCATTTAAGGCGTCATGAGTGAAATCCGGATTCAAGTGAACGATATCGTCAATTTCGAAGAGACCGTTAATGTTCCAATTAAAGGCACCATCATTCCAAGAGAAGACATCACTAACTTTGGAAAGTTTATTGGTTGAAAGATCGAACAAATGCGGGAAGGAAACGCGAAGAGTTTGATGACCCAACCAACAACTATGCCAAAAAAGAATGTTATTACCTCTTTTGAGATCACATTTGACCCAATCTTTGAAGCCTTCAACGGAATCCTCCTCTTTAAAATCGTTAAGGGTGATGTCTCTCCACCAACTAGAATCATCACGGTTTAAAACTTCCCCGCTAGAAGCTAACACTTTGAATTTCGGGTTTTGACATCTCAAGAGAAGAAATCTACTCCAAATGGCTTTGTCCTCCTTCAAAATTCTCCACTTCCATTTGAGAAGGAGGGATCTATTCATATCACCAACATCCCTAATTCCTAACCCACCTTTCTCCTTAGGTTTACAAACATTCTCCCACTTCACCCAATGAATGCTTCTTTTGTTCACATTCCCTTTCCACAAGAAATTACTAAGGAGGCCTCTAATCTCTTGAATAACTTTGTTCGGAGCTTTAAAAAAAGAAAGAGTGAAGATTGGGATTGCATTAAGCACCGAACCAATAAGAGTGACCCTTCCACCTATGGAGATATTTCTCCCCTTCCACATCGACAATCTTGCTTTGATGTTATAAATTACCTCCTTCCACGCTCTCCTCTTGTTAGTACCTTCACCCACCCACACACCAAGAAATTTAAAAGGAAAAGTTCCTTTTTTGCAAGAAAGGAAAGAGGTTGCCGAGTAAGAAAGCCACTCTCCAATATGAATTCCAAAAAAATTGCTTTTGTAAAAGTTAATTTTCAAACCGGAAATAAGCTCAAATCCTCTCAACAACACTTTCATGTTCCAAAGATTATCACTAGAAGGTTCTCCAATAATTACGGTGTCGTCCGCAAATTGGAGAATGTCCACATAATCTTCCTCGCCATATTTAAACGGTTTAAAATCCCCCACCTCCATCGATTTCTTCATAAGCACTAAGAGCTTCCATAGCAATGACAAAGAGAAAAGGGGAAATCGGATCACCTTGACGTAAACATTTTTGAACTTTGAACTCTTTGGTAGCGCTACCGTTCACCAAAACGGACATATGACTAGTGAAGATACAAGATTTCATCCATTTCAACCATCTCTTCCCGAACCCCATTCTTCCCATAATCCACCTAAGGTAATTCCAAGAGATAGAATCGTAAGCCTTTTCAAAATCCACTTTGAGTAAAAGACACCCCCTCTTTTTTCTTTTTGCCCAATCGAGAATTTCGTTTACCATTAGAACCCCATCCATCATACTCCTACCCGGAACAAAAGCGGTTTGATTAGGAGAAACCAATTTATCCAAGACACATCTCATTCTAGCCGCCAAAATCTTTGCTATAATATTGTATATGCTCCCCACTAAACAAATAGGACGGTACTCGGACAAGTCTTGCGGATTCTTCTTTTTAGGAATAAGCGCAAGAAAAGAGGAAGTGATAGCTTTGACAAGCGTACCTTTTGAGTGGAAATCGTTGCATAACTTCATCAAGTCGTCTTTAAGGAGAAACCAAAATCTTTTGAAGAATTCCAAAGAATAACCATCCGGACCCGGACTTTTATTCCCATCACACGACCAAATCGCATCCTTGACCTCCTCTTCGGAGATAGGTTTTTCTAACTCCAAGGAATCCACCATCGATAGCTTATTCAAGTTAATCCCATGTGGCTCCGGTCTAGAACAAACCTCTTCTTGAAAGAAACCTTCAAAATGCTTAAAAATGAATTCTTTAATCTCCATGACCTCTTCCATCCTCCCCCACCTGGTCTCAATGGAGCATAAAGCATTCCTTCTTCTCCTATCTTTTAACGAATTATGAAAAAACCGTGTGTTATCGTCCCCTTCGGAAAGCCAAAGTTGTCTCGATTTAAGTCTGAGGAACCCTTCTTTTTTGTTTAAGTTTTCCCAAAAATCCTCCGCTACTTTCGATCTCTTCTTAACCACCTCTTCCGGAGCATTACCTGCAAAATGAACAAACAAATTATCTAAAGAATGCATCTCCGTCGCATCTTTGTCAATTTTGAGATCTATCCACCCGTAAACCGATTTGTTTCACCAAGAGATCCGATTTTTGAGAGTTTTCAATTTTTCAACCAAGCAATAGTCTCCCCTTCCTTTAAATATCATTTTACTCCACTCCTCTTCCACAAAGCTATCAAACTCTTCATGCTTGAACCACATATTGTTAAACTTGAACGGTTTAGGTCCCCAATCTTTTCTATTATCTTTCAACCAAATGGGAGCATGATCGGACACATCTCTCTCTCATATATGTTGCCCATCCACCTTCCAATCCTCCACAAAAGTCTCCGATAATAGAAATCTATCTAGCCTACTCATTGCCTTCCCGTTGCTTTTGAACCAAGTAAACTTGCCACCTATAGTAGGAAGATCCACCAAGTCCATTTCCTCTATGAACTCGTTGAAGAATCTTATCTCCCTACTATTACCACTACTAGGAACTCCAATTCTTTCATCTAAAGAAGAAATACAGTTGAAATCACCACCAATGCACCAAGATCCTTGAATGTTATTGTTCTTGAACTCACAAATTTTTTTCCAAGTTCTCCTTCTAGTAACTTTATCGCAAGAGGCATATACATTTACAAAGTAGATAAGTTTACCCTCCTTCTCCACACATAGTCCAAGAAATCCTTCACCTCTAAAACTATAATTTAGAGAAAAGAATTCTTTTTTCCACATGGTGAGAATACCACCCGAAGCTCCGTTAGCATCCAAATAGGACCATTCAACATCAACATCTCCCCACATCTCTTTGACTAAATTCAATCCTATTCCACTTAATTTTGTTTCGTGAATGAAGCAAAGATCAACGTCATTTTTTTGAATTAAAAAGCCGACTCTCTTGCGTTTTGTCCAATTCCCACCACCCCTCAAGTTATATGAAAGAATTATCATTAAGGTACACCATTTTGATTCCCCTTTGTCACCTTCTCCCCTTTATGATCCCTTAGCTCCATTTCCTTCAACTTTTTGATAGGATCAAAATTGACTGAAGTATTAATGATTCCCAACCTTGACATGGAATTCCATAGTCCCTCCGCAGCATTGTTGCCCTCGCCATAGTCTCCTCTTCTGTTGCAATTCCTAATGTCAGAACTAGAAATGGATTCGCAAGTTAAAGGAAGTCCTCCCGAAAGATAATTCTTCTTGGCATAAGGATTATTTTGATGGGTGAATATAATGCAGGAGATTATACCAAGGTCGGTTGAAATGATTCCGGGGAAAATGGTTGAGAGAGAGCTAGTGAAACAAGGGGTGGTGAAGCTTCTTAGTACACTAAACAAGAGAGAAGAATAGATTGAAAGATTATCTTTTGAGGAGACGGGAAATTTGTTGAAATTATCAAGGGAGAGAATCAGACAGATTCATGGGATTGCATTGTAAAGACTGCAACAAACTAGTCTTGTAGATAGTCTAAATTTTTACGACTCAAGCTGTTGACAGTTACGAAAATGGAGATTTTTGAGAGAGGAGAGGTGGTGCAGACCATTTCCTGTAAAGGACTTCATTTTATAGTTGATAGGGTAGCAAAGGCTCCTTTAACAAGGTGTTAACAATATCAACACAACCTCCAATACTAAAACTTGAAAGAGAAGTGAGGCCTTGAAGACTCCATTCCCTTACATGCGGAGTTGTTTTTAGGAATTGAATATCAATTGATTGCAAATTGGGAGGAAGAGAAACTCCTCCGGAAAACGACAACTCTCCGCATTCCAAAACCAAATGTTCAAGAGCAGTAAGCATGTCCATCTTAAGCTTGACTTTAAACAGTCCAATTGAGTCGTGCGATCTGATTTCAAGTGATTGGAGTCTTGTTGGATGAAATGGACTTTCTGAAACAAAAATTGAATCTAGACTCATACCATAACCAATGTGAAGAAAGGTGACTAGAGATGACCGCAACCTTCTATTTCAATTTCTTCTATGGAAGAAAGATGACTAGGAAAATGTCGCCTAAGTTCAGGACATTTATGTAACTCAAGAATTTTAAGACGTGGAAAAGCAAAATTGCTTACTTCAAAAGAAAGCCATTCCTTTCGATTTGGCATGTCGTGAAATTTAATAAGCTCAAGGGATGGAAATGGTTGGAAGGAAGAAATGGAACTCTGGGCCAATTGTTGTTAAATTCAAACTATCTTTCCGCTGAGTTAGGATCATTTGACATATTTGTTACCTTTGCAGATTTTAAGTTCCGGAATTTAGCATTTTTACCATTGGAGGTTGCTTAATGCATGTGTAGATTTTGAGTTCCATGATGATCTTTCCCGTGGTGTAAAATGATAAGGCATCGTAGCTGATTAAGTTGAGCAAGTCTTCAGCATCAAATATTGCATCATTCAAGTCTTCAAGCCATTGTTTATCATGAAGATCCTTGAACTGCATCTGTTCTGCATCAACCAGCACAGCTTGAAGAGCTGATAGTGCTGTTTTCAACTCTTCCAGTAGTGAGTAATTGAACTTGGGGTTTCTGATGAAAACACGAAACTCCGAGGAGGTAAGTGTGAATAAGGATAAGGGTTTGTTCCTAGAATAAGGGTTTGTTCTCATTAAATGTAATTTTTAGTGTAATTACTTGTATAGCCCTGTAATTTCTATATATACAAGAAATAATAATCAGAAAGGTTGACGCCGGAATTTGTGACATGGTATCAGAAGGGTTCGATCTAACCTGTGAATCCTTGTTATCTTGGCTGAACAGCGACACCCACTGAGTCGCTCTCGAAATCGTATTCCTCGTCCGTATTTGTATTGAAACTGCCGTCGTGATCTTTCGTAAGTTCGTTACTGTTGCACTTTCGTAATCTTGATTCAATTGTGATTTACGATTTTGTACTCTTGGCGATTCTGTTCCTTGATCGGTGACTTTTCGGTGTACGACTCTGTACTCTCGGCAATTCTGTTCCTTGATCGGTGACTCTTCGGTGACTCTCGGCAATTTTGTTTTGTGTCGATTGTCTGTGGTTTTATTTATCACGATTTCGCTACTGTTCGTTTGTGGTTCGCGTTCGTTCTTGTGGTTCCTATTCGTTCGTTTCTGGTGTTGCTACTGTTTGGTGGTGTTGCTACTGGTGTTGCTACTGTTTCGCTACTGGTGTTCCTCCAAGTTTCATATTTCTTCAATTGTTACTATTAAAAAAAAAAAAAAAGAAGAAGAAGAAGAAAAAAAAAAAAATTTTTGCACGTGCTCACAGAATTGATATATAGTCATGGATATGGGAAACGAAAAAAATTGCTTTTGTGTGCGTTTTACCGGTAAGAATTATCCAACTTGGGAATTTCAGTTCAAAAATTATGTGAAGGGAAAGGGATTATGGAGTCACCTCGATGATACTTCTAAGGCACCTACAGAAAAGGTTGCATTAGATGCGTGGGAAATTAAAGATGCTTAAATAATTACTTGGATACTTAGCACCATTGATCCTCAAATGATCAATAATTTGCGTTCATTTTCAACTGCTCAAGAAATGTGGAATTATTTGAAGCGTATTTACAACCAAGACAATGCAGCTAAACGTTTTCAATTGGAGCTCGAAATAGCCAATTACAAACAAGGTACTTTATCCATTCAAGAGTATTATTCTGGTTTTTTGAATCTATGGACAGAACACTCTGCTCTTATTCATACTGATGTTCCCAAGACTGCTCTCGCGGCTGTCCAAGAGGTCTATAACACAAGTTATCGAGATCAGTTTCTCATGAAACTTCGTCCAGAATTTGAAGTTGTCAGAGGTGCCTTGCTTAATAGAAATCCTGTTCCGTCTTTGGATACATGTGTTGGAGAACTTCTAAGAGAGGAACAACGTCTCATTACTCAAGGAGTCATGTCTCATGAAGCTGCTGTTTCTGAGCCTATGACTGTGATAACACGATTTTATATCGTATATTTAGCTTAAAATCCATAGATATTTATAGCATTTTCTGTTTATTATTTTAATTTATTACGATATTACGCGTGTTTTTGCTTTGTTTCAGGTTTTACACTTCAATTACGACTATTTGCGAAAAGGAAAGAAAATAGAGCTTAAATGACCGATATTTATGCCTAAAAGACGAAAAAGGAGTGCTGAAGCGAAAGAGGGGTGCAATTAGGACCCAAAAGGCCCAAAAGAGATATTCAGCCCACCATGGAACCAAAGGCGCGTGGCCCAAACCTGCCTAGCAAGTGGAGACGCACGTCTCCACGCCCTCTATGCCACGTCAGCAAAGGGAGACGCACGTCTCCATGTTCCTACATCTTCTCCACTTGAGACGCACGTCTCAAGTCAGTCAAGGTGCCTCCTGAAGAATAGGAGACGCACGTCTCCACGTCCTGGTCTGCAAAAAGCTCCCCTTTTCACGCAAAGCAACTGCAAAGCCCCTCCTATAAATAGGACCTGTCACTTCACTTCAATCTGTCCGATTTCCTGCCAACGAAGTGCTGCCGAAATTGTACCGCGAACTGCTTTTCCTTATTCTGCTTTCATTTAACCGTTTATTTTCTCACAACGATTTCTATACTGGAAATTGTTGTGAACTTTTCGTAGATCTAGCCTTACGTTAGATTTATTGCTTTATTTCATTGTTTTTTATTTTCTGCCATTTAAATTCCGAAGAACGATCCAGCCAACCTGTGGTGGAAGTTCGAGTACTTCAAGATTCAATTCAATCCAGATTTATTTTAATTCAGGTTTTTTATTTACCGCCTTTATTTATATTATTATTGCATGATATATTATATTCCATTTAATATGTCTATTATTATGAGCCGAACCGATTTATGCATGTTTAATCATATTAATATGTCTGGCTAAATTACTAAAGGTGTCGGTATGTAAAGTAAGTTAACCGTAGGGATCCGAAATAAATTGGCTTAAATTATGTTTTATTAACTATCACTTATTTTTGGTTTATATGTCTAGTTTAATTAGTAAGTCTTAAAACCAATAGAGCGAAAGTTTGAGGGCTTAGGACGGTCAAAGGTTAAAACCAATAGAGCGAAAGTTTGAGGATTTTAACTGGATAGTAGACATAGGACATTAGTTTTAAGGATGGCGAAAGCGTATTAAGACTAATTGGAACTTATTTATTTTCAAAAATTGTTTTTACACTCGAGCGGGATGGCGAAAGCGTACGTTAGGGTTATTAGCTTGCTCCGAGTCAACAGAGCGAAAGTTTGAGATTAGGAGATTTAAATAGATAACGACCTCGTAAAATAGGCATTTTATTAATTACATTGTTTCCAAAAAGCTCTTCTAAAATCTAATGGGATGGCGAAAGCGTACATTAGGATTAGGATAGTAGTCTGAATCAACAGAGCGAAAGTTTGAGACGAGGATTTTTAATCAATTGGAATTAGTAAAGATTTTTAATTTAATTATGCAAAAGCCAATGGACCTTCGGATTACCTTTAGTTAAACGAAATACATACTGATACCTGTCTTTTATTATTATTCTTTATTTTCTCACAATCACTTTCCCTTAGGAACAATCGAAATTTTAGTACTCCTAGCTTTACATAGTAACCTTAGATAACGGTAGATCGATTCATAGTCCCTGTGGATTCGATATCTTTTAAAACTACACGACACGACTGTGCACTTGCAGTTATCAGATTTATAGACACGTAAAGTCGCGATCAAGTTTTTGGCGCCGTTGCCGGAGACTATTTTTAAGTCGATATCGTAACTCACTGTT
>NW_026706787.1:0-59554 GCF_029867415.1 Vicia villosa | reverse complement strand
AATTGAGCATTCCTGGGGAATTCTGCTACCAAGACTTTGAGTTCAGATGGCACCGTTGAGATATTGATTCGGATGTAATCTCTGGTGGCGGGAGCCATTACCTGCAAAAACAAAAGTAAACTCTTTGATCCTTGAAATGTGTAGTGAAAAATGATGTGTTTATGATGCAAACATGTGGCACACAAAAACAAATCAAACAATAGCCTTAGGTTTAAAGGCTTGCATGAGGTTGATAGGTGATACCCTCCCCTCTGAAGTTGAGTTGGTTGAAAACCTGTCCTAGAATAGTATTCGGGTTCTATGATCCTTGGAGACAACATCTCAATACGGCGCTCGGACGGCCGATCAAGAATATTCCTCGAGGATAACTAGCTTCGATCAATTTCAAAGCTAGCCACTTAATAGGCCACAAGTCAAGTTCAACTAAAAGGTTCTAAGACAAATTAGTGTTAATGACACTTCGGAAGCCTAATATACTCCTTGATCGCTTTCAAGGGACATCAGTATAAACCAAAGTATCACACTAACGATGACTACCAGATCAACCGTATCGGTACATGCCGTACAGTTTCCTTGGTCTATTGTCATATACTTAAGGTATCTCGAGATTCGGGTTAGAATCTTTCACACAAGCAAAGTACCCAAGCAAACCTGTGAAAAGTAAAGCAATCAGATCAAACAATTGAAAACATCGAAATGATCTATACTCTAAAGGTAACCCCTTTTGAAAACATTTTGAATTTGTATTCCCCAGCAGAGTCGCCAGTTCTGTGGACCGTCCTTTCGGGCCATACCCCTCCGTGGGTGGGATACGTGAACTGACTCTTTTTTGTCGATCGGACGCTTTCGCGTCACTTTTGAAAAAGTTTAC
Source organism: Vicia villosa (assembly GCF_029867415.1). Classification (NCBI taxonomy): domain Eukaryota; kingdom Viridiplantae; phylum Streptophyta; class Magnoliopsida; order Fabales; family Fabaceae; genus Vicia; species Vicia villosa. The sequence continues at coordinate 58,683 of NW_026706787.1, read as the reverse complement.
AGAGTCGCCACCGACCTTTTATTTTATCCAATGAAGGAAAGGTTTATAAAAGAAACAGAAAAAAGACCTTTGAGAGATTCTGGGTAAGGGGGTAGGTTATACAAAGGGAAGGTGTTAGCACCCTTTGTATCCATGGTTATCCATGGGCTCTTTAGTTTGCTTAGCTCATTTTCTTTACTTTTCAATTGATTCGGAATGCTTTACCTGTGTTTTTGAAATACCTTTGCAAATAGAATTTGTAATGATCCTTGTGCGGATATATACAAATGTTTGTTTATCTTTCGAAAGATGTTTTGAAAAGATCGTTAATTTTGTAATGATCCGTGTTTGGATGTATACAAAATATTGTCTTTTGGAAAATTCGTTTTAAAAAAACAACAGTGTATGAGAATTTTGTTTGTTTTGATTTTGAGCAAGCAAACTAGGAGGTCTACCCTGAGTTAGGAGGTCTTTATCCTTGTTCCCTTTAAAAATCTATCCATTCGTCGGATATAAACAAAAGGTTCGATTTTGTACTCGAAACAGTAGAAATGTAACTTTGATTTTGAAAAGAGTGAAAAGGGGTTACCCTAGGAGGTGCAAATGTGATTGTGATTGAATTCAGATATTTATCTTTGAAGTTAGTGATCTGACGGTTCAGTTTTATCTTTGACATACACGCAGTTTATATGGGTGCTGGAAATTAAAATGCGGAAATGTAAAGTGCAGAAAGTAAATCTACGCTATTACATCGATTGTGCGGGAAATGTAAACTAGCCTATTTACATGAATTTGACATCCTATACATTTATCTAGGAATCTTAAATTGCAAGAAATAAAAGGCATATTTTTTGGATTTTTATGATTTATTTTAAATATAATTAATGCATGATTAATTAATTTTAAAATAAAGAAAAGATGAAAAAATGATCAAACTTAGAAAATAAGTTTAGAATATGTACAAAATGTTTGTTAATTGATTTTAGAACAAAACTAATTTTTTTGGAATTTTTGAAATTGTTTTTGGATTTTTTAAGTTAATTAAAACATAATTATATAAATAATTACACAAATAATTAAGACTTAATGATAAAATTATCCTAAATATGTACAAAATTAGTTTATGATATATAAACAATATTTAACACAAAGAACAATTTTTTTATGATTTTTTGATTGGTTAGAATAATTAAAAAGTAAATATATAAATATAAACTAATTAATTATGTAAAATATTGGAATTATGAAGAAAAATAAAATATTTTTATTTCAGAAAATAATATATATTTTTAGAAGTCTAAAATATTTTTGTGGAATTTTTTGATTTTTTAAACTATTTTTAAATAATTTTGCAATAAAAATAAAATAAAAATAGAAAATATGAAAGGATACTGATCCTGTGTGGTAAGATTGAGGGTCCATGGTATAGGCTGTGTGTTATGATCATTGGATGAGCTGGCTTGATTGATCATGTGGTTCAGATTTCATGGCGCATGATATGATGGTAGGGAGCACACACTGAATTCAAGGAGAATTCAAATTCTCTGACTAGGGCCCACGCTGGTTGACCAGCGAATGAGAAACATGGAAAGGGCCACGCATGCAGTCAAAGGGTCAAAGCTGGAGCTGACGAACCACGCTGGGACGCGTGGTCGTCTTCAACCTCCAGAAGTGTGGTTTTTTGATTCAAATAGCGGGGGTTTTTAACCTCCCCTATTTGGACGATAAAAAATGCAGTTTTTGGCAACTTATGAACCTGCAAAAAACAAGCGTTAGCAATGAATGAAAGTGACCCAGATCCCCTTAAAATCACCTCCTGAACACGATGGTGGTATTAGTTTTGCAATTTGAGGCCTGTAGCCGTGGGTTCGAAGAGATTCAAGTATGAACACTCATATGCATGTGTTAATGGTATAAGGTTATTCTCACGTGGGAACTCTCATGTTAAAGCCCAGATCACTCATATAGGACCTTATAGACATGTTAGTATGGTTAGTTTACATGGAAATTAGTTGCAAGTAAGAAAATGAAAGTTAAGTGCATATGTACATGAAGAACATTATATGCTTTATACGACTCTCATGGGCCTGTGTTAAGAGTTCAATCTTACTTTATGATGTTTGAGAAGATGATTGGAAAGCTTTATTTGTATTGATAGTGATTAGAAAGTAGAATTTGAAAATTACAAAGTGTATGTATTTTTTGGAGAATTTTATGATAAAGATGGCTATGCTCTTGTTCTAATTCGTGTGTTTTTTCTTTGTTGTGGATGTATGCTACTCCTTTTATAGCCCAAAGGCTGCTTGGAAGTGAAGCAAGAAGCTTTGTTGCCTTTGTTGAAAGTTTGGTTCTTTAATATTAAAAAACCTTGAATTTTTGACCAAGCCTTGACTCCATTCAATGCTCTTGCCTTGCTCTTCAATTCTTGCAGAAAAATCAAAGATTCTTGGTGGTGAGTCATGCTTGGAGATCAAGCTACCATTATCCATGCATTTTCCTTTTAATTTTAATCTTAAAATAAGATAAAATCATGCAAAAAATGGACAATAAATGTATGGGCTTAATCTTGGTCGTGGGAGGCCCATAGTAACATGGCAAAGATGTTTGGACCATAAAAACTTGGCATCTTTTGGAAAAAAAACATTTTTGAGCAATGTTGATTTCATGCATTTTCCCAAAATTTAGCCAACTTCAACAAGGTGTAGATCCTTCAATTTTTGTCATATGAAGGAGATCTTGCACTTTTTGGAAACCTCAAAGAGTCCTCTAACCAATGTCTTTGGTCTCATATCAAAATGATTTTTGGTTCTCCTTGTGTGTCCTTTTGAAAAAAGTGTCTTTTTGTTGACTTTGAAAATGACCTGTAATGTCTTTGGCCATATTTTTCAAATGGTGAATGCAATGACCATGGGATCAATTGCATTTGAAAGATAATTGAATTTCCTTCAAAATGAGCTTTGGTTGGCATTTTTTGGATGAAGGATGAGAGAGTTATGATCAGTCAAAGTTGAGTTGACTTTTCAGGCAAAAACCCTAATTTTGAATCTTAGGGTTTTGTTGATTTTTGATCTTTCCTTGATGAATTGTGATCATCCAATGATCAAATGTTGAATCCTTTGACAAAATATGGACTTTGGCAAAAAATTTCATTTTTGACTGTCAGTTGACTTTTTTGGTCAAACGGGTCGTCTGTTGACTGTTTGAGCTGCTGACGGTGCGTCTGAGTGAATTGAAGTTTGAAAATTTGTATGATGGTACTTTGAGATGTATGGATGTATATGAAATCCATTTGAGCTCTCAAAACTTGTTGCTCCTGTTAAAACAAGAAAAACCCTGATTAGGGACTGTCTGTATAGGAGGCAGTTAAGCGTACCTGATTTTTGTGCAGTGTTGAGTTTCTGCTAATCATGTGATATTCAGAAGACTTCTAACACAAAAATCTTGGAAATTTGAATTGTGAATGATTGATTTGATTGATTGTACAAATCACTGTGAATTGTACTGTCTGCAGTTTGTCTGTCAACCGACTGTTCGTGTACTGAAGCAGCAGTTAAAGTGAAAAATCAACCGTCAAAGTTAATTTTCTTTTTTTTTTTTTGTTGTTATTTTTGTTTTTGTTTGGTGTGAAGCATGAAAATTTATTTACATGACTTGTTAGAAAACAGAAACATAATAAATAACTGATATTTACGGTATGCGGGCAAAATTACCGATAATAACCTGAAAATTGTTAAATGCACAGAAATAGAAATATTTGACTGGCAGAAACACACAAAATATTATCTTAGTAATTAAGCAATATTATGACAAATAGTACAACATTTAATACTGACAGTATAAATATTACATACTATTGAACAGTACGATGAATAGACGGTACGTTTAAGAAAATAAGAAACACGGCAAACTTTAAAAATGACGGTTGATGAACCATGCTATGATCAATAACATGTAGAGGATTGGGAATGCAACCATTGCAGGTCCACACTTCTCAGGACTGTGTAGGCAGAAGAAAGTCATGATCACCGTAGCAATGGTGATGACTGTAAGAAACAGTGTCTCTATCCACTTTGCCATTCTTGTCAGGGAAGAAGAGAAAATAGATATGAGATGGGAATTTGAAAGATGAGTTGGAATTTGATGTGAGATTTTATGAAAGAAAATGAGAGGTATTTATAGAATGGAAAGAAGGAAAGAGACGTTGGGGAATGATGTGATTCCGTACAAAAGGAAATTTGAGTGGTAGTGAGATTTGAAAGAAAGTGTAAGGTATTGTTGGGAAAAGAGAGATGGATAGAATAAAGTTGAGATTTGAATTTGAAAGGATAGATTTGAAAAGATTTTGAAAATAATGGAATATAGCACAAAAGTTAGTGGGAAAACAAAAACAATTGTTACCAGTACAGTGTGAGTTTCCTGCTTTTGCGCCTGCAAAAAGATTTAACCCTGCATGAACTGTGTTAGTACTATTTATCTGTAAAATAAATAAATAGTATTTGTGAAGTAAAGAACAGTATTTGGCGTTTGCGTAAGAATAAATTCCACTGTAAGCCAAGTTACTGTGTAAGAAAAATTCTGAAAACCAAGTTCTTCATATGTCAGGATATTTTGAAAAAATCCATGTTTATATGAGACTCTTAATTTTCATATTGAAACTTTCCTGAAAAAAGAAGTGGGCAAATTTTGGGGTATAACAGTAACATAGCTCAGTTTTTGTATGCATGTTTGACTTGTCAGAAGTCGAAGGTTGAACATCAGAAGCCTGCTGGTTTAATGCAACCGTTAGAAGTTCCTGAATGGAAATGGGATAGTATTTCCATGGATTTTGTGACAAGTTTGCCGAATACCGTGAGAGGACATGATTCGATTTGGGTGATTGTTGATAGGCTTACGAAGTCGGCTCATTTCATACCTATTAACATCACTTATCCGGTTCCGAAGTTGGCGAAAATTTATGTCCGTGTGATTGTGAAGTTGCATGGTGTTCCTTTGTGTATTGTTTCAGATAGAGATCTGAGGTTCACTTCAAATTTTTTGAAGAGTTTGCAAGAGGCGTTGGGTTCTAAGTTGAGGTTGAGTTCAACGTATCATCCTCAAACCGATGGTCAAACGGAGAGAACGATTCAATCTTTGGAGGATTTGTTGAGATCTTGTGTTCTTGAGCAGGGAGGTATGTGGGATACTTATCTTTCATTGATCGAGTTCACATACAACAATAGTTACCATTCGAGTATTGGAATGGCACATTTTGAGGCGTTGTATGGTCGGAGATGTAGAACTCCGTTGTGTTGGCATGAATCTGGTGAGAGTGTAGTACTTGGACCTGAGATTGTACGAGAGACTACCGAGAAGGTTAAGTTAATTCGGGAGAAGATGAAGGCTTCTCAGAGTAGGAAGAAGAGTTACCATGATAAGTGGAGGAAGGATTTGGAATTCCAAGTTGGTGATCATGTATTTTTAAGAGTTACGCCAACGACTGGTGTGGGAAGAGCCTTAAAGTCGAAGAAGCTAACTCCTCGTTTTATCGGACCATATCAGATTTCCGAGAGAGTTGGTAATGTGGCGTATAGAGTGGCATTACTGCCTAATCTTTCGAATTTGCATGACGTGTTTCATGTTTCGCAACTTCGGAAGTATGTTTCGGCTCCTTCGCATGTGATTCATATGGATGATGTGCAAGTGCGGGATAATCTCACGGTGGAGACTATGCCTATAAGGATTGAGGATCGCGAGACGAAGACGCTTAGAGGCAAAGAGATTGCTTTGGTGAAGGTCGTTTGGTCGGGTGTTACCGGTGAAAGTTTGACGTGGGAGTTGGAGAGCAAGAAGCGCGAGTCATATCCTGAGCTGTTTGTTTGAGGTAATTTTCGAGGATGAAAATATTCTAAGTGGGGGAGAGTTATAACGTCCGTTTTTAGTTTGCGTGTTTTATTTAATTATGTCGTGTTATGATATGTGTTTTGTTTTACTAAATTATGTGTTAATTGAGTGCTTGTGCGATATTGGCGTTATTTGTGGGGTTTTATCGTAAATAATATAAGTTAATAAATTAGGAGAGTTATTGGGATTAAAGTAGCATTAGTAAGTGTAGGGTGTGATTCAAGGCCCATTAGTAATGAGAAAGATAGTAAGTTAAACAAAACAAGGGTTTTAGGGGTTTTAGACTTAGAAGCTCATTTTGACAAAGTTGTGAAAGAAGAGAAGAGTAGAGTGAAGAGAAAGAGGGGAATCTCAATATTGAAGCTAGAGTTGTCTTCAATCCAAACCTAAGGTAAGGGTGGGATTTTTTCATGCTAAAGGGATGTATGATGATGTTTTGGGTGGGATTTGATTGTATGTTTGCATCCATGGAAGTTGTGTGTAGAGATGTTAGGGTTTATGAACAAATGCATGAATTTATGATTTGAAATGTGTTTTAATTGATGTTTGATGATGTTATGATGTTAGAAGATCCATAATATGTGTTATATTTGTGGTTATAACATGTATTCTATTGTTGTTCGTGATGGTTGGTGGTTTTCAGATTGATTGGGTTGAGTTTAGGGGATTTGGGATGGGATTCGTATGCTGTTTTCTGTGTTTGGGATTTTCTGAAAATCGCCAGTTCGTGCCGCGAACTTTATTGGCGCCGCGAACTGCTTGGCAGAAAATCAGGAATATTTGATTCACTCAGTTCGCGCCGCGAACTTTGTTGGCGCCGCGAACCCTGTTTTACAGAACTTTTTCTAAACTTTGAAATGATGTAACTTTTGAACCGTAACTCCTTTTCAAGTGCCGTTTGGACCTACGTGAAGCCCTAATTGATGTTTTTCCATTGAATATGCTTAGTATAACTTTGAAAACTCTTGGAATATTTCTTGAATTGGATTTTTTTGACATTGGAGATCCGGAATTGATTATGTCGTTTAAGTTGATCATGTCGTTTACGTAGATTATGTTGTTCGAGTCGATTATGTCGTTAAGTGTGATTGTGAATGTGCATCATTGAGTCACATTCATTGCATTGTTTGAGACGGCCCTTGTGGCAAATGTTTGAGACGGCCCTTGTGGCAGATGTTTGAGACGGCCCAATGGCAATTGTTTGAGACGGGAGTTCTACTCCAATGGTACCACATGCATTTGCATTGTTCGAGTTGCATAAGTAAAGTCGTATAACGAGTCGTAGTTGAATATTTGTGTGTGCATAACATGAATGTTATCTTGTGTCGATTTTATGGTTGTTTCGTTGAGCATATGTGATAATCGACTAGGTATTCCTTAATTGAGATTGATATTATTGTTGTCGGTAAGATGTTGAATGCTGTGAATAGTAGTAAGTGATATACGTTGAGAAGTGGTGACCAATGTATGATTATTTGCCGCTTTGAATATTATCATACACTTCTTTATAATGACTGATATCTCACCCCTTCTGTTTGAATGTTACCCTCCGTTGGTAACGTGCAGGTAATGATGCGGAGTAGTCGTGTACCTATAGCTCGATTCGGTGTGTGTCGATGTTCTGATACGTAGCACTCGGGGAACGTTGGATTACTTGTTTAAGTTTTGGCTTCTTGTGTTTATCCTTGTTAAACTTTGTCCTTATGTTATGCTGAGACTTTTTAGATGTATCGTGCCGTGTTTGGCCGTGATATTATGAGTTGTAGTGTTGTTGACATATGATTTTCCGCTGCGATGCAAGTACTTGATTGGCTGACAACGATTAATGATTTCGATATTGTTCTCCTACATGTGTGTTATGTATCTAAGTAATTGAGCATGATATACGTATGTGATTTTGTTGTTTAAAATGTGACGCTCCAAATCGTTATGTTCTATTCGCTTGAAATTTTGTACTCTGATATTCCTGTTGATTGCGGGGTAGATTTGGGGTGTTACATTAGTGGTATCAAAGCAGGTCGGTCTTTTCCGGCCATGTGTCGTGTCGTAGTGTAGTCTAACAAGCGTATATTATTGTTTGTGCTGATTGCTTTTGGGAGGAATGATGTTGCGATAGCTGCTGCTTTGGAAGCAATGGCTCAAGCTTTGGAGAACCAACCGAATGGTGGAGAGAATGTTGCTTCTCGGAGTTTGGCTACCTTCCAAAGAGAGAACCCTCCTGTGTTTAAGGGAACTTATGATCCTGATGGCGCATTGACATGGCTTAAGGAGATTGAGAGGATTTTCCGTGTCATGGACTGCACTCCTGAACAAAAGGTTCGGTATGGGACTCATATGCTAGCAGTTGAGGCAGATGATTGGTGGCTAGAGACCCGTAGGAGATTGGAAGCGAGTGGTGAGGAGATCTCTTGGATTGTGTTTCGCATGGAGTTCTTAAGGAAGTACTTTCCTGAAGATGTCCATGGTAAGAAGGAAATTGAATTCCTTGAGCTAAGTCAAGGGAACAAATCTGTTGTGGAGTATGCTGCTATGTTTGGTGAGTTGGCAAAGTTTTACCAACAATATGATGGGCCGAATGGTGAGTTTTCCAAGTGCATTAAGTTTGAGAATGGGTTGCGTCCGGAGATTAAGAAAGCAATTAGTTACCAGAAGATTCGTATCTTTGCAGATTTGGTTGATTGTTGTCGGATCTATGAAGAGGACAACAATGCGCATTATCGTGTGATAACTGAGAAGAGGGGAAAGGGTTATCAAGGTCGTGGTAAGCCTTATGACGCTTCGAGTGGAAAGGGCTAGCAGAAAGCGGTTGAGGGTAAGAGAACTAGTGGGGGAGATGCTCCTGCTGGTATTGTGTGCTTCAAGTGTGGCAAGGTTGGTCACAAGAACACGTCGTGTAACGTTGATGCTATAAGATGCTACCGTTGTGGGAAGTTTGGTCATGCATCATCTGAATGTACGCATAAGGATATCGTGTGTTTCAACTGTGGTGAAGAAGGCCATACTGGAAGCAATTGTCAGAAGCCCAAGAAGGAACAATCTAGTGGGAAGGTGTTCGCCTTGTCGGGAACTCAGACCACTAGTGAGAATTCACTCATCAGAGGTACATGTTTCATTAATAGCATTCCTTTTATTACTATTATTGATACCGATGCTACGGATTGCTTTATATCTGCTGATTGTGTTGATAGATTGGGTCTGGTGTTATCTGCTATGAACAGAGAAATGGTTGTCGATACTCCGGCTAAGGGATTGGTGACTACTTCTCTTGTGTTTCTTAAGTGTCCCGTGTCAATTTTCGACAGAGACTTTCTTGTTGATTTTGTTTGCTTGCCGTTGAGAGGTTTGGATGTGATTTTGGGGATGAACTGGTTAGGGCATAACCATGTTCACATTAATTGTTTTGATAAGTATGTGAGGTTTTCTTCTCCTGAAGAGGAAATCTTAGAGTTGTTATCTGCCAGACAGTTTCGTTTGTTGATGAAAGAAGATGTTCAAGTGTTCGCGTTGGTTGCTTCGATGTCTATCGAGAATCAGGCTGTAATAGAAAGGTTGAAGGTAGTATGTGAATTTCCTGAAGTTTTCCAAGATGAAATTCCCGATGTGCCTCCTGAGAGAGAAGTTGAGTTATTTATTGATCTTGTACCTGGTACTAGACCTGTTTCTATGGCACCGTACATGATGTCTGCTTTAGAGTTGTCTGAATTGAAGAAGCAATTGGAAGAGCTGCTTGAGAAGAGGTTCGTGAGACCTAGTGTGTCACCATGGGGAGCTCCAGTGTTGTTGGTTAAGAAGAAGGATGGAAGTATGAGGCTTTGTACTGATTATCGTCAGCTGAATAAGGTGACAATCAAGAATAAGTATAAACTTCCAAGAATCGATGATTTGATGGACCAATTGGTTGGTGCTCGTGTGTTTAGCAAGATCGATTTGAGGTCGGGTTACCATCAAATTAAAGTGAAAGATGAGGACATGCAGAAGACGGCTTTCAGAACACGTTATGGACATTATGAGTATTCCGTGATGCCCTTCGGTGTTACTAATGCACCTGGAGTATTTATGGAGTATATGAACCGCATTTTCCATGAGTATCTGGATCGTTTTGTGGTGGTGTTCATTGATGACATTTTGATTTACTCTAAATCAGAATCAGATCATGCTGAGCATTTGAAGTTGGCATTGCAAGTCTTGAAAGAGAAGAAGTTGTATGCTAAGTTGTCCAAGTGTGAGTTTTGGTTGAAAGAGGTTAGTTTTCTAGGGCATGTCATCTCGAGTGATGGTATTGCCGTGGATCCGTCTAAAGTTGATGCCGTGTTGAGATGGGAAACTCCTAAGTCGGCTACCGAGGTTCGAAGCTTTTTGGGATTAGCCGGTTATTATAGAAGGTTCATTGAAGGTTTCTCTAAGTTAGCCCTTCCGTTGACTAAGTTGACTTCTAAGGGTAAAGCTTTCGTATGGGGTGTTTCTTGTGAAGAGAGCTTTGTTGAGTTGAAGAAAAGGTTGACGTCGGCACCGATTTTGATATTGCCTAATCCGGAAGAATCGTTCATGGTCTATTGTGATGCTTCTAAGATGGGTTTAGGAGGTGTGCTCATGCAAAATGGTAAAGTTGTTGCTTATGCATCGAGACAATTGAGAGTTCATGAGAAGAACTATCCTACACATGATTTGGAACTTGCTGCTGTAGTGTTCGTGTTGAAGATTTGGAGGAATTATCTTTATGATTCTAGATTTGAAGTCTTTAGCGACCATAAGAGCTTAAATTATTTGTTTGATCAGAAGGAATTAAATATGAGACAACGAAGGTGGTTAGAACTGTTGAAAGATTATGATTTCAGTTTGAATTATCATCCAGGAAAGGCTAATGTTGTTGCCGATGCTTTGAGTCGCAAGACTTTGCATATGTCGGCAATGATGGTTAAGGAGTTAGAATTAATTGAGCAATTTTGAGATATGAGTTTGGTATGTGAAGTGACCCCTAAGAGTGTTCGATTGGGTATGTTGAAGATTAACAATGATTTTCTGGATAGTGTCAGAGAAGCCCAGAAGTTGGATGTGAAATTGGTTGATTCGATGATTGGAGTCGATCAAGCTGAGAATGGTGACTTCAAGTTAGATGCGCACGGTGTGTTGAGGTTCCGTGATCGGATTTGTATTCCTGATGATGTGGATTTGAAAAGATCTATTCTTGAGGAAGGTCATAGGAGTAATCTGAGTATTCATCCCGGGGCTACGAAGATGTACCAAGATTTGAAGAATTTGTTTTGGTGGCCTGGAATGAAGCGTGACATAGCTCAGTTTTTGTATGCATGTTTGACTTGTCAGAAGTCGAAGGTTGAACATCAGAAGCCTGCTGGTTTAATGCAACCGTTAGAAGTTCCTGAATGGAAATGGGATAGTATTTCCATGGATTTTGTGACAAGTTTGCCGAATACCGTGAGAGGACATGATTCGATTTGGGTGATTGTTGATAGGCTTACGAAGTCGGCTCATTTCATACCTATTAACATCACTTATCCGGTTCCGAAGTTGGCGAAAATTTATGTCCGTGTGATTGTGAAGTTGCATGGTGTTCCTTTGTGTATTGTTTCAGATAGAGATCCGAGGTTCACTTCAAATTTTTTGAAGAGTTTGCAAGAGGCGTTGGGTTCTAAGTTGAGGTTGAGTTCAACGTATCATCCTCAAACCGATGGTCAAACGGAGAGAACGATTCAATCTTTGGAGGATTTGTTGAGATCTTGTGTTCTTGAGCAGGGAGGTATGTGGGATACTTATCTTTCATTGATCGAGTTCACATACAACAATAGTTACCATTCGAGTATTGGAATGGCACATTTTGAGGCGTTGTATGGTCGGAGATGTAGAACTCCGTTGTGTTGGCATGAATCTGGTGAGAGTGTAGTACTTGGACCTGAGATTGTACGAGAGACTACCGAGAAGGTTAAGTTAATTCGGGAGAAGATGAAGGCTTCTCAGAGTAGGAAGAAGAGTTACCATGATAAGTGGAGGAAGGATTTGGAATTCCAAGTTGGTGATCATGTATTTTTAAGAGTTACGCCAACGACTGGTGTGGGAAGAGCCTTAAAGTCGAAGAAGCTAACTCCTCGTTTTATCGGACCATATCAGATTTCCGAGAGAGTTGGTAATGTGGCGTATAGAGTGGCATTACTGCCTAATCTTTCGAATTTGCATGACGTGTTTCATGTTTCGCAACTTCGGAAGTATGTTTCGGCTCCTTCGCATGTGATTCATATGGACGATGTGCAAGTGCGGGATAATCTCACGGTGGAGACTATGCCTATAAGGATTGAGGATCGCGAGACGAAGACGCTTAGAGGCAAAGAGATTGCTTTGGTGAAGGTCGTTTGGTCGGGTGTTACCGGTGAAAGTTTGACGTGGGAGTTGGAGTGCAAGAAGCGCGAGTCATATCCTGAGCTGTTTGTTTGAGGTGATTTTCGAGGATGAAAATATTCTAAGTGGGGGAGAGTTATAACGTCCGTTTTTAGTTTGCGTGTTTTATTTAATTATGTCGTGTTATGATATGTGTTTTGTTTTACTAAATTATGTGTTAATTGAGTGCTTGTGCGATATTGGCGTTATTTGTGGGGTTTTATCGTAAATAATATAAGTTAATAAATTAGGAGAGTTATTGGGATTAAAGTAGCATTAGTAAGTGTAGGGTGTGATTCAAGGCCCATTAGTAATGAGAAAGATAGTAAGTTAAACAAAACAAGGGTTTTAGGGGTTTTAGACTTAGAAGCTCATTTTGACAAAGTTGTGAAAGAAGAGAAGAGTAGAGTGAAGAGAAAGAGGGGAATCTCAATATTGAAGCTAGAGTTGTCTTCAATCCAAAACTAAGGTAAGGGTGGGATTTTTTCATGCTAAAGGGATGTATGATGATGTTTTGGGTGGGATTTGATTGTATGTTTGCATCCATGGAAGTTGTGTGTAGAGATGTTAGGGTTTACGAACAAATGCATGAATTTATGATTTGAAATGTGTTTTAATTGATGTTTGATGATGTTATGATGTTAGAAGATCCATAATATGTGTTATATTTGTGGTTATAACATGTATTCTATTGTTGTTCGTGATGGTTGGTGGTTTTCAGATTGATTGGGTTGAGTTTAGGGGATTTGGGATGGGATTCGTATGTTGTTTTCTGTGTTTGGGATTTTCTGAAAATCGCCAGTTCGTGCCGCGAACTTTATTGGCGCCGCGAACTGCTTGGCAGATACTCAGGAATATTTGATTCACTCAGTTCGCGCCGCGAACTTTGTTGGCGCCGCGAACCCTGTTTTACAGAACTTTTTCTAAACTTTGAAATGATGTAACTTTTGAACCGTAACTCCTTTTCAAGTGCCGTTTGGACCTACGTGAAGCCCTAATTGATGTTTTTCCATTGAATATGCTTAGTATAACTTTGAAAACTCTTGGAATATTTCTTGAATTGGATTTTTTTGACATTGGAGATCCGGAATTGATTATGTTGTTTAAGTTGATCATGTCGTTTACGTAGATTATGTTGTTCGAGTCGATTATGTCATTAAGTGTGATTGTGAATGTGCATCATTGAGTCACATTCATTGCATTGTTTGAGACGGCCCTTGTGGCAAATGTTTGAGACGGCCCTTGTGGCAGATGTTTGAGACGGCCCAATGGCAATTGTTTGAGACGGGAGTTCTACTCCAATGGTACCACATGCATTTGCATTGTTCGAGTTGCATAAGTAAAGTCGTATAACGAGACATAGTTGAATATTTGTGTGTGCATAACATGAATGTTATCTTGTGTCGATTTTATGGTAGTTTCGTTGAGCATATGTGATAATCGACTAGGTATTCCTTAATTGAGATTCATATTATTGTTGTCGGTAAGATGTTGAATGCTGTGAATAGTAGTAAGTGATATACGTTGAGAAGTGGTGACCAATGTATGATTATTTCTCCGCTTTGAATATTATCATACACTTCTTTATAATGAATGATATCTCACCCCTTTTGTTTGAATGTTACCCTCCGTTGGTAACGTGCAGGTAATGACGCGGAGTAGTCGTGTAACTATAGCTCGAGTCAGTGTGTGTCGATGCTCTGATACGTAGCACTCGGGGAACTTTGGATTACTTGTTTACGTTTTGGCTTCTTGTGTTTATCCTTGTTAAACTTTGTCCTTATGTTATGCTGAGACTTTTTAGATGTATCGTGCCGTGTTTGGCCGTGATATTATGAGTTGTATTGTTGTTAACATATGATTTTCCGCTGCGATGCAAGTACTTGATTGGCTGACAATGATTAATGATTTCGATATTGTTCTCCTACATGTGTGTTATGTATCTAAGTAATTGAGCATGATATACGTATGTGATTTTGTTGTTTAAAATGTGACGCTCCGAATCGTTATGTTCTATTCGCTTGAAATTTTGTACTCTGATATTCCTGTTGATTGCGGGGTAGATTTGGGGTGTTACAATTGGCGTGATATTGATGAGATGAAATATCGTTGCATTCTATGTTGTTGCATGTCAATGTCACATACATTCATAGTCGGGACTTGTGTTCCTTAAAGATGGTTTGTATTGGCATAAAGATGGCCTGTATTGGCAAAAAGATGGCTTGTATTGGTATAAGATGGCCTTAATCCCATTGTGTGGATTGAGTGAAAATTAAGATGAAGGCTTATGCCTTGTTGCTGTCTCTATTTATTGGCATTTTATGATGAGGGTGTATTCCTTATTGGTGCCATATGCATTTGCATAGTTGTTGGCCTCATGGAATTTTGCATGATGATGAATGGTGATGAGTTGTTTAGTAATGATTATTTGTATAACTAATGATGTGATGATGAGTTTCTTGTTGTTGAATACTTATATACTTATTGTTAATAAACAACGTTGATCTATTATGAAGTGGTGAATTGTGTATGACCTTATTCTCATATACTTGTTATCATACACTTCTTTATATTGTTATGATATATCACCCCTTCTATTTGAATGTTGCCTCCACGTGGGTAACATTTAGGTATAGAGGATTAGTGCGCTTTGGAGTAGCTTGAAATATGTTGATATTCCTGTTGCTTATGTCAAGTCGGGTCATGCTCTTATACGTAACACCGGGGGGGAGTGAACGCTTAGTTACTCTAATTGTCTTTGATGATTGTTTAGATTCTTATGAACTCTGTATTATTTGAATAAATGTTGTTTATGCTTGATGTAGATTATTGTGATAACATCATGTGAATCTTTTCCGCTGTGTAATAAAATGAGAAGTTGAGAATCATGAAGTTTTATTTTGGTTCACTCGTATAATGTGTTATCTATCTATTAAAATGATTGAGCAATTTTAACATGTTTTGAGAAGTGTGACATCCTAATTACATGTTTATTATTTGAACAAATTACTCTGGTTTTATATTAATAAACGCTGGGGAAATTAGGGTGTTACATTAATCGTCTCAAAACATTTTGAGAATTCTTTTTCTGAAGCTCCTAAGTAAGATTGGATTCTGAACCTCCTTCCTGTTTCTAAAGGATGGTTTTAGCTTATGCTAACCAACTTCCGTCCAAGAGCACTGGCCAAGAATGTTCTGACCTATGATGATCGGCTGTTCATGTACTACATGCTCAATCATGTCAAGGTCAACTTTCCCTTATCAATTTTCAACTATCTGAAGGACTCCATTAGTGTCTCCAGAACTCTTGATGAGTGCTTCATACCTCCAAAATCAATCAATGAAATGTTTATTGGTTGCACTGCTTATTAATTCATTTCTCTTGAACATGAAGGTTAAGAAAAACACAAGAAAGGGGAGTTTGTATTGGGTTTTCTAAAAACTTTTTCTTCTAGAAAAACTATTCACTAAGAATAATAAGATAGATAAGAAATGAAGGAAGATTGACATGTTTGGTTTATACAAGTTTTCCTCAGAAAAGGTTAATCATGTCCACCTGTCAAGGTGAGTCGCCTTGGAAAAGGACTTAATCTACTAATCTTGAAAGATTACAAACAACCTCTAAGAGTCTAGAAAGACACCTTAGCCCTCTCAAGTATTCAGACTAATAATCTAGTCACTTGAGGAAAACAAATCTCAATAGATTTACAATGAAAAATGTTTACAAGTAGTGCTTCTAAGTAAGCAGAATAAACAAAGTTTAAGAACAAATGATAACACAACTAACGAGCAGCAACTCTTGTGTTATAGAGCTCTTAGAAATAAATTTATTATAATGAAGTATTTATAACAATATAATCTCTTTGATTTCTTTCTTTCTCTTTTCTTTTACGTTGAAGTTTGTATGTTGTAGTTAAAAGCAGAGTGAGCAACATTAGCATTTTTCTTCAATGATGAGTGTCTCTATATATAGTCTAAAAAAGAAGACCGTTGAGAAAAACAATACGTCACTTTCTTTTCCAGCTGACACAACAGCTCAAAAAGAACGTGGGGGACAAAGAGCACACAAAAATTGGGGTCGTACAATACGTCCTTGCAGTAGTGGAGAAGATGGTGTACTATTGTACTATTAGGCTTTTAGCGCAAGTTTTTTTATCTTTCCTTTAAGAATAGACTTCTGATATGAAGTAATGAGAACATGGAAGAGATCAAGTAACCTAGACATCCCTAGAGAATTTAAGTCTTCAGAGTTGAACGCAACAGCTTATATGAATGACACATCTTCATTTTTGAGCTTGAAGCAAAAGCTTATCTGAGCCTTGAAATCTTGATTTCTGATCTGGAAGAGTAGCATATCTTAGGAACACTTTTAAAAATCCTTTTCTCGTGAATATTCAACATTCTTCAGAGCTGGTGATGTTACTGAAGGTGGAGAAAAACACAAGAAAGGGGGGATTGAATTGTGTTCTTTATCAATTAAAATTCCCTTTCTTTTTGACGTCTTTTCTTTCGTTTTATCATCTATTGGATTATGCTTTTGGTGTTGCGGAAGCATGAAGATGTAGAACTACATAACCAATATTCTAAAGGATATCAGAACTTCTGACTTGCTATGTACAGTTCTGCAGGGCTTTTGCTTGAATGTTCTAAGTTAAAATGAATAGTACAGGAAGTAAAAGATACATTCATTTTTATCCTGATTCACCTTTTGAATAAGGCTACCTCCAGCCCACCTTCTTCAGGTGATTTGCCTCTTGTCCAGAGGTCTTAATCCACTATAACCAAATCATGATTACAACTACACGATCCTCTTTCGTGACTCACAACATGCACAGCCAACTACTGTGACTAACCATATGGACAATGACCCGTTCAGTGATCTCCACGAGATATAACGTCCATTGACTCAGGAACCCTGCACGGGCTACCCGCTGTGACTAACCCTGCACAAGCCAACTGCTCGTGACTAACTACAATGGACTGCTCAGTGATCTCCAGGAGATATAACATCCATTGACTCCTGGACTCCTGACCTTCACTTGGTCTCCAAGAGATTTCCACAATGACCTCAGCCAATTGTCTTCTCAAGCTTCTGACTTAATCTGGTCGCTCAAGGCATCTTCTGGAGATTTATAGATGTGCTTCTTATTCAAGCAGATGGTCTTCTATTCTTAACACATATGTTTACGACTCACTGACTAGAAGTCACTTCTGGAGCCTAAACAATCTATCAGAAGTTTCTAAGATATAACACACTACGAGCAACAACTCTATGTGTTCTACAATTTATTACAAGAATTAAAATATAATCTTGTAGTCTTCTTTTCTTCATCTTCTGGATGAGATCTTCGCTTCACTGATTGATAGGCAGAATTAGAATACTTGCTCTCTATGATAATTTCTTCTTCAATCTGATCTTCATCTTCATTCTTCTTTAAGCAATTTAAGAGCAACAACTCTTATGTAGATTTGCTTCTTTGATTTTGATCTTTTATCCTTGAATATGGAGGTTGAAGTTTTGGAGAAATGACTCCTTCTTGTAAGACCATCTCCACTAATTCTGATTAAGCAAATGTTGAGCCACTTCTCTTGCATTTGATTTCTTCTTCAGGAAGATCTTCATCTCCTTTCCCCAGAATCTGATAAGGAGCAACAGCTCTTGAATCTTTAGATTTTGTCTTCATCATCAACTTTTGATGCATCTTTCGTGAGTGTATTGCTTAGTTCTCCTGTGGAGCATACTGCTTAATTAGCAGGATCTGTCTATCTTATATCGAGCTTTTCTTCTAGTAGGCTGATGTTTTTAACATTTTGTTTCATCATACGCTTCATGTATGTTGCCTCTTGTAAAACTTCTGATGCATGACCATTTCTTCTTTTGTCCTTAGTTTCTCACTACAGATTTTCTCCTAAGATTTTTCTTGTTCTTCACTTTGTAGATGTATTCCAGATACATACTATGATGCTTCATTCCAGATGCATACTTGGATGCATATAAGAACGCATGCTTTCAAGTCTGAAGTTTGATCTATTTATAGAGCTTGGTATGTTACCATTGGAATCTAGCCGTTGAGATTTGTTTGAATATTGCTTTAAATGCTTCGTTTAGATTGAGCCTTTTGTGACATGTGTTGTTCTTGGCAGAACCTTATCCTGATGCTAGTCAGTGGCGTGCTACTCCGGGTTTTCTTTTCCAATGTGTTGCATGTAGCTTGCTTCTTCTTTTGACCTTGGAAGTTGTTCCTTTTAAATGTTGTAACTGCTTTGCATGTGATGATGTTTCTAATGGTTCTCCCTTTGATTCTAAGTTGTTTTTTGAATTTTTATTTATTCTGTATGCTGAGTTGTAGATTCTTCATTGGCTTGTACATGACTTCTGTTGATGTTTGTATTTTATATGTTACTGCGTTACTCTATCATAACTTTTGATCTTCTATTCATGTGATCTTCTTGCTGTAACGAATCTTTATGTATATTGATATTCCTTTGAAGCTTTTGATTGTACTTTCTGATTCTGTGCTTGTTGTATGTAAACGTTGGTATTTTTGTTTAACTCTTTGAAGATTTTCTTGTTGAATTCTAGCTCCCTGTGATACTGTTGTAGCTGCATGTTCTTCAGAGTGGACTTGTTTTATATTGTTGCTTCTTTACTTCTAATTTGCTGATCTTGGCTTGTTTGACGTATTCTTAATCAGAACATCTGATGATGTTTTGCTTCGTCAATCTTCTGGATGTTTGATTTCATATCTGAGCCAATTTTTGAGGTAGTCGTTGTACTCTTTTTCTGATGATTCATGTATAAGGTTTATATCATAATATCTGCACACTAAATGAAACCATTAGTAATAAAATTGTTACTTACAAAATATATGCTTGTTATCATCAAAACTAGATTTTGAACATAGATTCTCAATCTTGTTCTAACAGTTACTTCAGAAATGGATGAATAATTCTTCTGAGGTGTGCCAACGCTGATTCTGATGATCTTTTAGACAACAATCTTTAACCAATCAAAATAGTGAATCTGCACACTCAAGAAACCATTAGAGTACAAAATTATTGCATTTAAAATATATGTATTGTTATCATCAAAACTAAAGATTGAATGCAAAACCAAATCTTATTCTGACATAACAGTCATGCTAAATATCACTATCATTTATTTCCACAAACAAACCCAAATATTTCATACTATGTTTATAATTATTCAGTTTAAATTTGTGAAGTATTATTTGTTGAATAATGTTTGTATTGTTAATGGATAATCATCTTTTAAAATAAACAAACTTGCTAAAGACATAAGTTGATAATCTCTTAAATACTCTCTTTCAAAGATTAGAAATAAGCAATTATAAGTTTCATCTCAATGAAATTTATTTTCTTTGTCTTTAAAAGTATTTTTGATAATGACAAAGGGGGAGAAAAAGTAATGATTTTGATAATATCTAAATCTCATGCTCAAAGCCCAAACATGATATAAAATGCTTTTGCTACTAACTGTTGTTTGATGTTTAATTAAGAGACTTTGTAAAAGTTCACTGATTTTCATAGACAGGTTACCTAGCTAGCTATCACAAGATCATCATCTGGTATAAGACCATCTGGCATCTAAAGATCCTAAGAGTTAGCGTCAGCATGATGTGATTAAGATCAAGATGCATGGAAGATGCTCTGATGAGCTAAGCATCTGGGTGAAAAGTATTAGTTCATTAGAAGTTGTGAACTGTCTAAAACGAATCTTACTTTGATATTATAAATTCTCCACGAAAGTTATTTCTGTTCTGACACTATAATGATTTCAGAAGTTATAAGCTCTTCTGAAAAATTAGTTTATGAACCTATGCTCTGATATTTTGCATGCTCACTTGGATTCAATATATATGTGCTCTAAAACAACGTATTTTTTATAAGTTATGAACTTTCAGAAAATATGGATAAATCAAGCTTAGATACCTTTCACTGTTCAGAAGTCGTGGATTGTCTGAAAGTAAGGTGATCATGAGTTGACAACACCTATTGTTCAGAAGTTGTGAACTTTTTTAAAGTATGGTGTTTTTACTTTGATGCTTCAGAAGTTGATAACATTTTGGAAGCAAGCCAAGGGTAATCTATGACCAAGAATTTTGTTTAGAAGTTGTGAACTATCTAAAAGAATGTTAAAACGTGTGCTCCTGCAACGTTTGTTTGTTTTACAAAGCTGTTTAGAAGTGGATTATCTGAAAGTTGTTGTTACCAAGGTACTGAAAGACCATACTCTGATACTTTAGAAGTTGAGAACTTTCTGGAAGTGTAGTAAGTATGCTCTCTTTCTTGTATTAATTTAGAGGTTGTGAACCTTCTGAAGACATGGTCAGAAGACATGTTCTAAAATACATGGTTAGAAGAGGTGTTCTAAGACTTGGTCAAAAGACATATTCAAAGACGTGGTCTAAGATGTGGGTAGAAGACATGATCTACGACATGGTCCAAGACATGGTCAGAAGACACGGTCTATTAGAAAATGGTTCAGGTGTTGAACCTTATGATGATGTATTGCTTGGCACCTTCTAGTGTGTGATCAAAGTTATAGTTCTGATGTTTGATGCTTGGCATCAAGACAATAACTAAACAAGGTTCGGATACTTATAGTGTTTTGATAGTATGTCAGGTTCTGAGATGAATTCCATGCAGCTCTAGTCAGAATTTGATGAGATTTCAATGGATAATTATCCCTTCTCTTTATTTCATTTTTACTTCAAAATTTATTTTGTGAGGCTTGGGCTCAGGGGGAGACTCTGAACAAGCATAAATAAAGTTTAAAGTATTAACAGATTTAGGGGGAGCTAGTTAGATTTTTTGAATTTGAGCTTTATGGTGATTACCCGGTATAAATTGTTCTATCAAAATACATGGTTTTGTCATCATAAAAAAGAGGGAGATTATAAGAATAATATCGGTTCTACATCTGGCCTTAAGTTTTGATGATAACTTTACATGTTATCTTAAAGAAAAATTGTATACACTAACAGTTTCTCTCAAGTGTGTGGCTTTTTCCTTGCAGGTTCTGACTATGGAAGAATACTAGTGTTGTGTTACAATGGAAGTCAAGATTCTGGAATGGTACTTCTGCAACGGCTCTTAGGAACGTTAGTACAAGAGCTTTTAATCGTGAATTATAAAAGAAGATTTGGAGGCTTTCTAAAGCTTTTCTTCTGTGTCTCATATTTTGAAGATGTTAAAGATGAGGTTCTGCTGAACAAGTTATGAAGATCTGAAGACCAAGTGTTAAAGAATTTGAAGACAAGGTTGTGTTGAACAGGTTCTAAAGACTCGAAGACTTAGGTTCTGAAGACTCAAGTTCTGATCATCTACAACATGCTTCAATCAACATACAATCAGAAGCCTCGGAAGACTTAGAAGATCAAGAACGGCTTGTGTGTGATGGTGAGAATAAAAGTACTATCGTAAACTGTGACCTCTACTCTTATAGGGAGGCGTAAAGACAGTCCAACCTGTATTTATTATCTACCATTCCCACCATGACCGTTGGGACTTTACAGCTCTACTTCTCTATAAAGGAAATCATTGGAAGAATTTGAAATCAACGAATCAATTCTACAAAACTACACCAAAGCGCTACACAAACTCTGTTAGAGAAATTCTTTGTATAATTTTGTACTTTTAGCAAGGAGCTTTTATTCGTATCTTGCTTATCAACTCTTTTGTGTTGTTGTACTTAAACATTATGTAATCTGATTATTAGAAGTATCTTTGTATTATACATCTGCAATCAACATTGGTTGATAGATTACTTGAGGGACTAGCTATTAGTCAGAAGCCTTAAGAAGACTGTAGGTGCAGTCATAGTGGTTTTACTATAAGGATCAACTGAACTTGTTGGAGTTGTCAGCAAGGTTGATGTAAGTACAGATTGCGCCTAAGAGGGGGATGAATTTGGTACTTTAAAAAAGTTTGGTTTTTATGGAAGGATGATTCTTTATTTCCTAGTTTATGTAATGTGATAAAAGCGGTAAAGTGCATAAAGATAAAGAACATGACGATGTATCCAGGTTCACCTCACAATTCGAGAGTACTCCAGTCCCCTTACCACATGTAAGAGATTTTAGTATTATTAGATATTTAAACAAAACACACCTTGTCTTTCTTTACAAGACTCTAACCAAGTTATCAAGAACAATTCTCTTTAAAATTTAACCCTCAAGAAAAGAAAATAATCCTCCCTCTCTTTCAACCATTTATCTTCAACAATCCTGGATGATAAAGTACACAAAACTAACATCAAACTAACATCAAACAATCCTTGATATTTAGGCAAAAATAGAATTTTAGTAAAGATGGAAATTTGTAGTATAAACTATAAGACTCAATAAGACAAAGTCTTCTTCTCCTTTAATATGAAAAAGAATATCACAACTCTCTTTTGTAGATGTTTTTATGTTGGCTGCATTTTGTGGTAAAACATTGTGTGTCTTATGGATGTCATGCTCGATGTCATGACATCAGTATTTGACAGCAGATACTGTTATATTTAACTGTCACGCGCCTGCTGAGCTGGAATATGAAGATTCAGTATGTACTCAACAGATGCAGAATATTCCATGGAATACTATGCAATCCTATGTGGCGCAGATTTAAAGGTCAAAAGAATCAAGTCAGAATATTGAAGATTATGCAGTTTCTAATTATTGAGATAAATTAGGAAACTTATGATTGAAGACCTTACTTGTAGCAGAAGAAATCTGCTGATTTGTAACAGCACATAAAGCTGTGATTGAAATCCCAAGTCCAGTTAGGAATAGGTTATAAATAGAAGCTTTGTAACCTAAGTTTGTAAGCTACCCGAGTATTGACAAGGTGTAGTTTTTAGGGCTAGCCGTGTAGGTGAACCTCCCGGGTTGTGGGATGGTCACTGATTTGTGCCTCGAAGCCTGTAGGTAAGAGGTTTGTTTTACTCACTCAGAAGTTGTGAAGCAATGAGTGGAGTTGTGTTATTGGAGAAAGCTTTGAAGCAACTCTAAGTTATGTTTATTTGTGTGCTTAGAATGTTGGTGATTAGGTCGTTGATGCAGTGGCTGAGTTGTTAACTGCTAGACACCATTGCTATGAATGGGAGTGGAATGGAGATATTCCATATCTAGGGAGAACCTAGGTAGAGGGGTCGTTGGGTAGTGATTAAGTGAGGAGTTGTAAACTGGGAGTTTAGCTCTAAATTGATACTGCTAATAGTGGACTTCATCCTTGGCTTGGTATGCCCCCAGAGTAGGTTGATTGAACCGAACTATGTGAACAATTCGGTTGTGTTCTTTATTTTCTGCACTATTTTATTTTTCCTACCTTGTCTGTTTTATAATGTCAGATCAGATGTCACGACATCCATATATGACATCTGAGTTCTGTCTTACCGGAATTTCAATTGGTATCAGAGCAAACATCCTGTCTGTTTCTGGATGAGATCCATGGGGGATACTTTCTGGTTATGTACAAGGTAGAAGATTGTTTGAACAAGGAGTGTTCATATTGTATGGTCCCTTGAAATGGAGGATGGACCTATTTGTGGAAGACTAGACCAACCTGACCAGAGCCGTTATACCTTCTTGATGAAAGAAGATAATGATGCTTGGACAAGAAAATTAAATTCAGAAACTTCATGCGGGAGTGAGGATTTTGGATTGCATTGTTCAATCATTATACACAGAGAAGAGTATTATCAAAAGCTTCATGCGGGAGTGAAGACTCTGATAAGGTAACCTCTGTAATTAAGGTTTATGATCAGGATTTGATGTTTGGAGTAGGGTCTAGTCTATTGTTTTGTGCAGAAGCAAGCATTGTGAATTCTGTTGAAGTATGGCTATTTTCCGCTGCATAGCCTCTAGTGCAACCCCTATTGAGAAAGAAAGATTCTAGGGTTATTTATATTCAACAGAATGTGTGGTAGAACCTTACAGCTATAATTAAAGTGTCAAAGATACTTGAGTAATCTCTCAAGTCCACTCATAATGGCATGGTTTATTAGAGCTGATGAATGTCAACTGATCAATGATATTCATAATCATCTGCAAGTGTGAACCTTGAAGAGTTTCAAGGCTGGAGTGTTCCTAGAAGGAGGAACAGATGTCCTACTAGATGTTGGGACATTAGTACTGGTATGCAGCTACCAGTTGAAGAACAGATGTTCTGGTGCTAAACTAGTGTTGTGTGAGAACATTAGTTTGGAACCTTCTCCTGGTCTGGAAGAGGAGACATCTGATTATAAGTTGATCAGGACACGATCAACATGTACTTCTACTCCAAATCTTATTTTATGGGAGGTTAGAAGTAAAAGCTCAGTGTTAAAGAAGACTCGTGAAGGTATTCTTTTCTGATCCTTTATATTTAAATCAAGATGAGCTTATATCTGGTAGTTTCCTCTGATCAATGGAACCAGATATGTGTATTTTCATTCATAACCATAGAGCAGTTGTTGGAGCTGAATACTGTGTCTCAACCACAGTGAAATATGGTCACGAATGTTGACTGCCCTAGTTGTTATCCAGAAAGGGTAGTGTTTTAAAGAATCAAGGAAGTCAGATGGCTCATAAGAATCTGACTAATTCAGTGTCATGCTATAAAGTATGTTCCAGAAACCTAAATGAGGGAATCTCCTCTATAGGTACAGACTATGGCATCCATCATCTCAAAATCAGAATGAAAGTCTGAAGAAAAGCTTATTGAGATGTTGGCTATTCTATTCCTTGATATGTCTGGATGTTGCTGATAGTTACACTCTATTGTTTCCACCCCAAGTGCTATAAATTAGATGTTAGAGATGTTAACCAAGAACCATGAAGGATTATGTCATATTAGATGTTACAACATCATCTCAAGGTCTTCAGTTTTTGTTTTTGCCAAGAGGAAAATATATAAGTGTGAAGAGGTAATCAGTCAGAATGATCTAGTGTGAGTAGTAAATTCAAACTGACTAATTGGTAAGTACTTTGACGGGAGACTCAGTACTTATTAGATGTGCATCCTGAATGCAAGATTCTTATACTCTGTCGGGAGCTGAGTATTTGTATGAAGAATTCATGGACTAGTGTGAACTAAATGCTAATGTTCACTGTTGTCTTCATAAGTTTAAGAAGGTTGGCAATGGTATTTGGTGAAGCATACAGTTACTGTTAAATATCTTGATGGGAGCTGGATATTTGCAATAACTGTATAAAGAGAAGAAGTATGTCATGAAGAAAAAGCTTTACATGAAAATACATCATCACTACTATTAAAGACACCAGAGAGATAAGGTTCAGACTTATCTGCTGAAGATTGATTTATGGTTATACAATTATAGTTTCTTCTACTTCAAGTTGCAGAGTGTGGCAATCTGAATCTTGTGTAGCAAGCAAACTGAAGATTCTAAATTTGGAAACTGTGACAATTCCAAATGAAGGATGCTTCAAGGACAAACATCAAAGATGTCCTAAATTTGTATATCTCAGGGGGAGTAAGAGAGTATGGAGATCAGCAAGGACAATTTTATTCTGCTTTTAATCAAATGGAAAGTCTCTCAAAGACTAATATTTAAGCTAGAAGAACAATGTCATACAAGATGTCAGAACATAACTCAAGACATGTTTTATTCTTAAAGACCAGCAAGGATTATTCTTTGTATTATCATCTAAAAACATGTATTGATGGTGTGTATCACTTGTTCTGATATAGTGCATGTTCCAACCATTGCACAAGTCCACCTGATGTAGTTCTTTTGTAAATAACATCTCTTGATCAAGAAATCCGTTAAATTCTAGGTATGTTATTTAAATTGCTCAGGTTTCTAGAGTCATTTCGTTTTCATTTTTTTTCTTTTCTGTTGAGTCTCTCATTTCCTTCTTTCGGATATGAGTATAGTCTAGAGTCTAGGTTATGTTTGTCAACTTGTGACAAACATAGGGAATAAGGGTAGTGTTCAGACATTGTTAAGTCTGAGGTCATTCTTTGCAGTTGTTTTGTAAAGATATTTTTTTTAAGAGTCTTGTTTCGAGTCATGAACATATTTTGGTTCGTGTGTTCTAAGTCATTCTATAGAGGTCTATTGTCTCTATGGATAGTCCATCATTCTAAAGTCATGAACACTGACTGTCTTGTGTTCTGAATTATCCAAAATAGAGGTCTGGTTCTCTATGTTTGTAAATGGATAATCCAAGTGTTTAGTTGGCTGTTGACTCATGTCACATGGGTTTTGGTTGTTGTGTGACACATGTGTAAGTAAAGATTCATCTCTCTCAAGGTGAATCTAATTGGGAAAGGATTTAAGATCAATTTCTAGTTGTGCCTAGTACAAGTATTTAATTGATTATCCTTAGAGTTCAAGACAACTGATGTTCTTAAAGATGTTGGAACATCTCTTCTTCAAGACCCTGTACAGTAAGGGTAGTGCATTTTGTTTAAAAGATCTATCTCTTTTGTGGCAGCAGAAGCATATGATCTCTGAAAAAGGTTTTCTGGCAAGAAACATGTTCAGCTTTAGAGTGTACAAGAAGAATAAGACATCATAATCTTGATGGTGGTTACGTGGATCAGTTTATTTATGATCTAGGTAAGGAAGTGCATTGGCTAATGCACAATGTGGAGTCAAGAACAAGTGGCAGTATTCTTGACATCATGGAAACAGCTTTGCTCAAGGAAGTGGCATCCTTGGTACAGCTAGAAGGTTAGTCTCTAACTATTCCTTCTGATGACTCATGCATTGGAGTGTCTGATGTCTTTGGAGAAGAAGCAGGGATTCATCAAAGTATGAGCTTGGATGACATAACTGCATATCTGTAGGATGGAGGTTGCTTACTCAAACTTGGTTTCACAATCTAGTCTATGAGAGCATTGAAATCTGGTTCTGTAAAGGGAGGAAGTTCTTTCAAGTGGCAGAAGAAGGAACTAAATTCAACAGCTAGATGTTAAAACACAATGTTTTGACATTTGGTTCACCATCAGAATCTCAGTTGATGAAGTGGCACATCAACTTATGATAAGAAGATCTACAGAGTTGAAGATTGAATACTTCAAAAAGATCGCTCTCATTGCAGTTCTTTGGAATTGCTGAGTAGAGAAGATGTTACATGTTCGTGTCTTAGAAAATCTAATTTTTTTTTAACATGTAGCTTGAAGTTCAAGTTTCACTTGAAGGGTTAGAATATCCTTGAGAGAAGTTTGATAAATGTGGAGAAGTCAAAAAGTGGCATTTGATTTCTTTTCATATGAGGATTCATAAAGGAGGTAATCAAACAGTGGCATTTGGTTTATCTCAGAAGTGGATTCTTGAGGATAGTCTTAGACAGATTACTTTTGGGCAGAAGAGTGATAAGTTGAAGACGAAAATGAGAAGTAGTCAAGTTATGAAGAGAAACTGTTAAGGGGGGATGTCAGTTGCCTTGGCAACATTTTTGGCCAAACAGGGGGAGAAGTGATTGTCAGTTCACCCCAAATTATAACCTGATTTCAGAACAAATTTTCTCTGGTATATGCAGGTTATGTGATAGTGTAGTTTGTGGAACTTGTTCAGCAGGTCTGATGTTATGATGTGTATTAGCAAATCTGCATATCTGGTAGTTTGCTATAGTTGATGTTCTCGGATATGGTGACAAGAATGTTTTATCCAAAAATTTGCCAAAGGGGGAGATTGTAGATGTTTTTATGTTGGCTGTATTTTGTGGTAAAACATTGTGTGTCTTATGGATGTCATGCTCGATGTCATGACATCAGTATTTGACAGCAGATGCTGTTATATTTAACTGTCACGCGCCTGCTGAGCTGGAATATGAAGATTCAGTATGTACTCAACTGATACAGAATATTCCATGGAATATTATGCAATCCTATGTGGCGCAGATTTAAAGGTCAAAAGAATCAAGTCAGAATACTGAAGATTATGTAGTTTCTAATTATGGAGATAAATTAGGAAACTTATGATTGAAGACCTTACTTGTAGCTGAAGAAATCTGTTGATTTGTAACAGCATATAAAGTTGTGATTGAAGGCCCAAGTCCAGTTGGGAATAGGTTATAAATAGAAGCTTTGTAACCTAAGTTTGTAAGCTACCCAAGTATTGACAAGATATAGTTTTTAGGGTTAGCCGTGTAGGTGAACCTCCTGGGTTGTGGGATGGTCACTGATTTGTGCCTCGAAGCCTGTAGGTAAGAGGTTTGTTTTACTCACTCAGAAGCTGTGAAGTAATGAGTGGAGTTGTGTTCTTGGAGGAAGCTTTGAAGCAACTCTAAGTTAAGTTTATTTGTGTGCTTAGAATGTTGGTGATTAGGCCGTCGATGCAGTGGCTGGGTTGTTATATGCTAGACATCATTGCTATGATTGGGAGTGGAATGGAGATATTCCATATCTAGGGAGAACCTAGGTATAGGGGTCATTGGGTAGTGATTAAGTGAGGAGTTGTAAACTGGGAGTTTAGCTCCGAATTGATACTGCTAATAGTGGACTTCATCCCTGGATTGGTATGCCCCCAGAGTAGGTTGATTGAACCGAACTGGGTGAACAATTCTGTTGTGTTCTTTATTTTCTGCACTGTTTTATTTTGCCTACCTTGTCTGTTTTATAATGTCAGATCAGATGTCACGACATCCATATATGACATTTGAGTTTTGTCTTACCGGAATTTCATCTTTGTTAACACACATTTTGTGAGTTATTGTATGACTTTATAATTTCATGTTTTTAGTATTTTAAATGCTTTTTAGTTTAATTTCGTGACTTTCATAGTTAAAATAGTGTTTAGGGTGGAGCACAATAGGTTCTCCCTTTTTCCTCATTTATTTATGTTTTTGTATATCAAAGGTTAGCAGAGGCAAGACTGTAGTGGGCTACAACATGCAACACATGCTAACATCATGAAATGAATGTAGAGTAAAAGGAATATGATAATGGAAGATGTTGGTTATTGAGGAAAGCATGGAAGGAAATATTAAAATGGAGGGAAAGCTTAGTGGTACAGAAAAAGCGGATAAAGTCCATTCAAATGCAAAGTTGGTAGTGGAGGAGCTAGAAGATAAAAATGGGTACATCCCTACCTTGTTGTGGTCAGACAACACTGTCTTCTCCTATTGTGGATCCTGCCACACTTCACCTTGTCTCCCACTTTTGTCTCCTTTGTACGGGTTTCTTGCATGCTACGCAGCTGCTGGAGTGTTTTAA
This sequence comes from Vicia villosa, assembly GCF_029867415.1. Taxonomy (NCBI): domain Eukaryota; kingdom Viridiplantae; phylum Streptophyta; class Magnoliopsida; order Fabales; family Fabaceae; genus Vicia; species Vicia villosa. Next base: position 29,265 of record NW_026706787.1, on the reverse strand, counting down.
TGCGATTCCATGTGGGCTTGATGTGATTTCATAAGCTCCAGCCCAAGATCCAATGTGAGCTACCAACCCATTACCCTAGCATATAAATAGCGAGTAAACCTGAAGACAAAGGGGGTTCGACTGCTTGAATTGAATTTACTCTTACAAAGAGTTTCTTTATGCTTAGAAAGTGAAGTATGAGAGAGTTTTCTTTACTAATCCATTGTGGTGCTAACTGATGAGCTGTGATGCCACTGAAGACGTCTCCTAAAGAGTCTCTATCCCAAGGAGTCCTTAAAGCTCTCTCTTATGTTTATATCTTTTGTCATTTATTTGTCTTAAAATGTTTATTGTAAGAATCTTGCTTGTTGTTTGTACTCAGCTCACCATGACTAAAACCTTTGTAGTTGAGCTAAGTGAAGTTAATATTACAGTGTGTTTATGTTATATGTTGTGTGGTTAGTGCTTGATTTACCCTGTGTTTTGTTGTTAAAAGCTTATTTCTTTGATTGATCAACTTAGAAATAGGCATCAGTTTGTTGTTGAAGAGATATCCTATAATAAGCGTACTTCATGAGTAAAAATAATTGAAAAAGTATGATAGATATATTCACTTGACCTAGTTTGCTTAGATATAAGAAACTGCAACCATTAAGGAATTTATATTTATTAAAAGACGTATATTTTGGGTTATAAGTGAGGCTTAGAGATTTGTTCCCTTGCCCTTGTATGCCTGTTTTGAATCTTATAGAAATACACCACAAGATCATTTTGACCTTGTCTATCACGACTCCACACAACATTAACACATAAACACACAAATGATATTAACAAATCTATGCTCAACTCAATCACTCTCATTGTATTTTCACTCATTTTCACACTACTCATATTATTGTTCCTAGTAACCTTGAACTTGTTACAATCAATATATTTACTTATTCACTCATTGCTTAAATTGAAGGAATTGAGTCTTTACAAAGTCAAATCTAAGTAACAATTATTTCCTGTGGGTTCGATACTCTTATACTTATTACTTGCTGCAATCAAAACATGTATACTTGCATGTGACAATCTAGTTTTAACATACTTTTGTAGAAATAAACCAACACTGTTATATAGTGCTCAATGATGCTTTTAAAAATGATATTAAAGGCTTATCAACAAAGCATCAAAATATGGAAATACATGAAAAATAATGTGCAAAGAGTTTTTTTTGTATTTTTGTAAGAAGGAGGTTGCAGTAAAATGAAATTTTGAATTGTATTTATAGTGTAGAAACAGCCTTTGATGAAACATAACAATGTTTGAAAATTATTACGGGAAAATGATTTAGTTTAAATTGTAATGGTGCCATGAAGAGGAGTGTATGAAATGGTGTTTATATTTCAGTATTTTTCAAAATTTATTCAGGTGCAATCGATTGCACATAGGCCTCAATCGGTTGCATGGTCTTATCATCGAATATATTTGAAAATTTTGAACTAATACAATCTGCAATGCTGAATAATTTTGAAAATATTTCTAAGTCAAAAAAGGCCATACATAAGACCTAAACCCAAGACCTTTTAGTTCCTTAACACATGTCTTTCCACCAATTGAGCTAACTCTTGATTCATTGAAAGTATGCATAAGATATATGTAATGGAAAAAAAAAATTTCTAAGTCCACACTCTTTATGAACCATTAACCAAACTAAAAACCATCACTTGTAAAAATATTTGAAAATTATTTTACCAAGGTCTATATGAAATTTATGAATGCATGATCAACATTGAGCACTATTAGATTGTATATGATAAATTGTTCATATACCTTGAATGCTAATCATCATGCTAAGCACTTGATTTCTTCTTCTTTGATAATGAGTGGGCTTGAACAGTGAACCAGGATAAAATTAATTGTGTTCATCTATTTTTATTCACTAGTTAACCTTGTGTTGTGTGTTGCGAAAATATTATATTTGGTGCGACCCAATTTAACCCCCCTTTTCTTGTGTTTCTCGTACCTTCGCAAAGATGTGTTGGGATAAGTAACTCAACAACTTAGAGAAACTCAGCTTGGCTACCATATGGGATAAGTATACTCTCAACGGGAGTAGGATATACTTTCTATATTTTTGAGAGAGAGTTTAAATACTCCAATCTTTTTACCCATGTTATTTTTTTTCCACCTCCCTGAGAGATGTGTTGTCATCATAAAAAAGAAGGGATAGTATGGATCTATGTGCTTCCATGTACAACTATCTGCAACAACCAGATGTTCATGATGGTTTTGATGATGACAATACTATATGTCAAACGGTAAGATGTAAAATCTTCATCTGTCAATATGCTTTTGTGAGATCAATATGTAAAGCCAAATTTAATAAAGACAACACCCAATGTCAAACAACATTTGGTGAAGTCTTTGATGATCTCCTGTCTAATAAACCCTGCAGATGGGGTATATTAAGAAGCTACATCAAGCCTCATCAATTAGAAGAATCAAGTCCAAGATGAAATTCTAAATATGTGATGTATCAAGAAATGGATCTTGAAGCTTCAGGGTTAATAAAGAGAGGAAGTGTGAAATCCCGCTTGGTCATATGTCTAAGTAATCTGTTGAGTGTAAAAGAATAAAAGTAATTCTTGAATTACTAAGGCAACTCACACACACAACTAAAATATTTTGAACCTTTATAAATTTACTACAAAACCTTAAAGCCTTAGTAAAAACTATCAAGGTTCATTTGCAATTGACCAAGAGTGTTCCTAATCATTTGGGAAGCACTTCTATAATGCCTAATTAATTAGGGACTCGGTCTAATCAATTAGAGCAGGGAAAAAGTCTTGTTAATCCTAGGACTTAATTTATTAAGACACAAAACTGTTGTAGAATTTCCATTTTAGGATTAGGGTTTCCATCTTTTTGAAGCTCTTAATCGATTAATCCAAGGACTTAATTGATTAAGTCATTAAAAAGCCTGTGGATATTTTCCCTTTTTGAGAAATATTTTTTATGTAAATAAAAGGTTTCTTCTCATTTTTTTTCTCTACATCAGAGAATCTATAGCTATTCTTTCTCATTCTTACTCACTTCTACTTCATATTTTTCTATTTCTTCACAAAATTTCCTTTGTGCTTTTAGAGTGAAAAATATTAGTGAGAGTTGTTATGGTGCTGAGGATTTATTGTGACCTCGTATATTAAGAGCTCTTCTTGGTTTATAAATTAGACACTTAAAATTTATCGTTTGGTTTGGAGGTCATCTTGGTAAAATATCTTGTTTGTTTCATGGGATCAACCAATCAAAATATCTATTTTATTACAATAAAGTTCATGGGAATAACCTGAAAAAAGCTCACATCTTTAGTGGAACTCTCAAGAGGAAACTCTTGGGAGCTGGAGTATGATAAATGGTAAGGCTAAACCTGTATAAATCTCTAGTGCATGCTCTTTTCTCTCACTCTCTCTCTCTCTCTCTCACACACACACACACACACATTATCTCTCTCTCTCTCTCTCTCACTCACTCACTCACTCTCTTTCTTATCTCTTTATTTTTCTTTGTTTTAGGAGACCCAAATTCTATGGTTTGTAAACCCAAGAAATCCATATATAGCCTTAAACAAGCTTCTCGTCAATGGTATTACAAATTTCATCAAGTTATATCTTCTTTTGATTTTGAGGGTAATCTAATTGATGATTGTGTATACCAAAAGTTTGGTGGGAGTGAATTCGTTTTCTTGGTATTATATATAGATGATATCCTTTTGGCATGCAATAATATAGGCTTATTGCAGAGAACCAAGGGATTTATCAACGTGAATTTTGAGATAAAAGATCTCGCGGATGCCTCATTTGTTTTAGAAATTCTAATACTTGGATATTACTATCGAGGGATTTTAGGATTTTTATAGAGGAGCTATATTGATACAGTTTTGGATAGATTATCCATGGAATATAGTAAATTAGGAGAGACACCTATTGCTATAGGAAGAGATGATATGGTTATTAAGATATACTGCCCAAGTGAGAAATTATTGAAATATTTTAATAATTATTATGTGTGTGTGTGTGTGTATATATATATATATATATATATATATATATATATATATATATATTAATCATATTAAATACTTATTAAATTAAGAGACTTAATTCATTAAATGATCAAATAAAATTAAAAAATTAATTAAATTTATATTTAAAAAATAATTACTTAATTAGTTTGATATGTGTTCAAATATGAGTAGACGTCAGAATGATCTATTTTGCAATAATGAAAAATTCTATTGGACTATCACCTATGTATATGTTATGATCCCTAATACACTACGTAAACAAATAATCTTTTCTCCTAATCAAAAGAGAATTCATTAAAGTATTAGGAGTTCTGATTGAAGAAGAAACACACAAGTCATTAAATGTTTGTTGTCCGTCTTTAAACCTCTATGTTTTAGGAGTACTGCTAAAAGACTTTTTTTAATAAATGCAAGTATTTTAAAGATCAACCTGTCAGTCATTTGATTTTATACATATTTATATGACTATTTAATTTCCGCACTAAAATATATCTTATAATATATTTAGCATGTATATGTGATCATTGGTTATTGATTTAAATTCAAGTTTTTTTTTTTTACAAAAGCAAATTCAACTCATATCATTAAATAAACAATGTTCAATACAAGGAGAACTCAAATAAAGAACTATGCGTCGAGATCAGGAATTGGCCGCTCGTGCTAAGCTATGAGCAACACAATTAGCTTGACGCTTAACAAATTTGACCTCAAAGTAGTGTCGAGAAGCTAGAAGATTCTTAATACTATCAATAATAATACTATATTCAAAGTTATCGGTTGAAGTTGCACGAGTAGCTTGAACCACTATTTGTGAGTCACTTTCAAAGTTGATATTGTTCAAGTTTAACTGAATTGCCCCTTGAATAGCTTCCTTCAAAGCCAACGCCTCTGCTTCTACAATAGAATACTGACCATGATCCCACGATGTACCCGCCACTCTAAAGCCCCCAACAAAATCTCAAACACACCATCCTCTATTAGTCGTGCCAAGTTGGGCGTTAAACACAACATCCGCATTACATTTCAACCAACCATTTGGAGGAGGTTGCCAAGCATCAAAATGTTGGATCCTATTAGCATCGTCAATTAGTGACTCTTGGGCCAAAAACCAATCCTTCTGGCAAAAGATAGCCCTGCAAGCCTTGGTGATTAGCGTCCAGCTTCTCTTCATTCCATATCCAATTATTAAAATTATTAAAATGATTCTCATTTGAGACATAGACTCTGTTTGGTAAAAAATAACAAATTGTTTAAGCTTAGTCACTTTATCTCTTGTCAAAATTATTAAAATGGTTCCCATTTGAGACATATTCTCTGTATGGTAAAAAATAACAAATCGTTTGAAATCTAACTTACATATAAATATTTATATATGAGTTGATAGCTAATAAATTAATTGATGAGAAAATAAACTAATTAATTAAACTTTTAGTGATTAATAAAATTAATAATTAAATAATTTATAAATACAAAAACTTATATTTAACCAATGTTTAATTTTAAAATTAAAATAACATAGATAAAATTAGGAAAAAAAGATAAATAGATTAAAAATAAAATATAAGCTTAAAATAATAACCGTCACCAAAAGAAATTTTTTTAAATAAATAAAATTTTAAATTATAAACTCTAAATATATCTCAAACATTCAGGATTTATCTTTATCTTATTTCTTTTATAAAATGTGAAAAGCTTCCTGATTTATCCTTATCTTATTCATTTTATCATAAATAAAATAATATAACATATTCGTTTCATAAAAGCCATACCTGATCGATCAGTTAATATTATTATATAATAAAGGCAAAACAGAAAAAATAGTTAGTAGCTTGGTAGTGGAAGTAGAAGTGAAACAGAAAGAGTGCTAAGAAGTGTGGTTATGATGAAAGCGTAGAAAAAACTGTAACGAAAGGCGCGTGAGACAACGAAAGAAAACTTTTCTTGTTAGTAACACTTCGAAGGTTGGAAACGCAAGGAAGATTTTGTGTGACAGATTAGCTGTTATAACAAAAATATAAGGACGGCTTCAAACTCCTCTCTCTCTCTCTCTCTCTTTCTCTTTTTCTCTCTCTATATTCTCACTCTCTCCAAAATATATATATATATACATACACACACAAAACTTGTTCACTCACACACCCACACTCTTATTTTTGTGTCTATTTCTTTTCTTGTTACTTTTTGAGTACTGTTTGTTTCTCAGTTCTGAATATATAATGGAGGAGTTTGTTATGGAGGAAAAACTGATGGGTTTTTCTAACAAAGATGCAACCCATGTTGTGAAACGAAAACGCACCAAGAGGTTGAGACTTTTATCTCCTTGTGGTGTTGTTTCTACTGTATCTAGTTGTTCAAGTGGTGAAAGCAATACTGATCTTGAGGATGATGAAGAAGATATGGCTAATTGTTTGATTCTCCTTGCTCAAGGAGGAAATCACAAGCAACATGGTGGTGCTGGTGAAGATGAGGATGGTGATCATGATAACAAAAGGGAAAAGGGTAGTAATGGAAATAAAAAAATTGATGAAGTTGTAACCGCCACAAAAGGTGGTTTATATATTTATGAATGCAAAACATGTAACAGAACTTTTCCTTCTTTTCAAGCTTTGGGGGGTCACAGGGCGAGTCACAAAAAGCCTAAACTCATGGCTGAGGTGAAAAAACCACCACCATCGCCGCTGTCACAATCACAACCACAAACTTCATCACAGGATTCGCCACGAGTTAAATTACTGGTTGCGAAGTGTGATGAGTTTGAAGTAGTAGCTGAGAAGCCTCGTGGGCCAACTATTTCTTTTCATATGGGGAATCAAAGTTCGAGAGGTGTTAATGGAAACAAAGCAAAGATTCATGAGTGTTCCATTTGTGGATCGGAATTCTCATCCGGACAAGCATTGGGTGGACATATGAGAAGACATCGGACATCTTCGGCGAACACGGCTGCTGTCGCGGTGGTTGACGGAGGAGTTCGGCCGCCACGGAATATTTTACAGTTGGATCTTAACCTTCCGGCGCCGGAGGAGGATATCCGGGAAGCAAAGTTTCAGTTTCCGACACAGAAATCTATGGTTATGTCTGCTACTCCGGCTTTGGTGGATTGTCATTATTAGGCAATGGTGGAATTAATTGAAAGAAAAGTTTTATTTTCTATTAATGATTTATCAATGTGAATTATTATAGAAATATTTTAATTTACAATTATTCTTAATTATCCAATATTCCTTGGATTATTCTTTGGTTTATTAATATTTTATATTTTGATATATATGTATGATCTTCAATTGTTCAAGTTGGTATACTTTGAGGTTCAAGTTGGTATACTTTGAGTAAGTAAGTGGTTAGTGTTTGTGGTGTTTACCTTTCATTCACGAAAAGTGAGTGATAGAGCATCTTTATTTCTTTCTTTATATATATATATATATATATATATATATATATATATATATATATATATATATATATATATATATATATATATATATATATATATATATATATATATATCAATTTATTTATTTATTTTTAGAGAAAAAATGGAAAGTGATGTGCAAACTGAATTAAGATGAAAGAGGAGTGGAATGTGGGTAAATTAATCAAGTTGGAGTGAGTGTAGTGTCATGGAGATGGAGCTAGGGTTTGGCAGCACTATAGCCACAATCACAACCTAAAGTTGTGTGTATGGATTAGGTTCTTTTTGTGTGCTTTTGATTTTATAATAATAAAGCTAAAAAATATCTTTCTTTCAGTCTCTCTCTAACACACATTGGACACCTCATTCCCACTCTTTTCATTAATGGCCAGAATAATGGATTAGCAACTGTATTCAAGTAGATATATATGCACAATGCACCCATCAACATTTATCCTTTCTATTTATGAATTTTGCCAAAGCAATGTGAGTTTTATAATAAATAAAAATAGAAAACAAATATTTTATTTTATTTTATTTTATTTTATTTTATTTTATCAAATATATTAAAATCTACTGTTAAATTTTGTTTATATTAGACGTCACTGCCCATAGAAAGTTGATGCTCCCAAGAAAGATAGTTATAACTTTGAAGTCACAAAACATTTTATTACAAGTTAGTATTATACAATGGACCCATCACCAATATGTACTTTTTTCTAGTTGCAAAATTCAGCTTTATTTATGTAACTCACATAATGAAAGAAGAGAGAAACAAATTAATATATATTGAGTGAGAGATGAAATGAAATAAATTAAGCAATGGAAAGAGAAAGAGAGAGAAGACTTTAAAGTGACTTACAATAGGCACTTATCTAAAGTTAGTTATGTGCACGTTTTTTTGGGAATGCTGGTAAGCAAAGCATGTGGACACATACATTGCGTGAGGTGTCAGAATACATAACAAATAAAAATAATAATACTACTATCATTCAAGAAGAAGAAAAAATCACTCATTGACATTACCACATGTAGTTGTGGAAGTAGAGCTTCCCTCATTGTCATGTAATGTAAACTTCTACTCTATAAATTAATCATATTTTATGCATATTAAAATTATTTAAAAAATGTACTTAGACACTTTAATACTTTGCTTCTTGTAGAAAAGGTTCTACTTTAATAATTTCTTGTTATTCAATGAAAAGCTTATTAATAATCACTAGGGATTATTTTGCTTAATAAGTTACAGTGTTTTTCAAATATTATTATATGAATTTGTAAAGAAGTGATGTGGTTGTGTACTAGTTAAGCATTTCACTTGGCTGCTTTGTTTACTCCAAATGGCGACAGCGCCTAATTGCAAGTCACGACGAGAGAGTGCCAACCAATGGATTTGATATGTCAATGTCCTTTCCAAGAAAAAAAATATGGATTAACTTTAGTTTTGAGTCATACTTTTTTATTCATTCAACAAGTTATAGTATAAAAGAAAATAAATGTCAAATATATTTTTGATTATGTAAAATGAGTGAATTCATAATAATAATAATAATAATAATAATAATAACAACAATAATAATAATAATAATAATAATAATAATAATAATAATAATAATAATAATGAAATTTATATTCGGTATTCATAAAGAACGAATTTTTGGTAAAAGATCTCTTTTAATTTAATTAGAGGTTATGAATTCGATCTCAATTTTAAGCATGTGTTAAATTTTTTTGAGAAAGAATTTCATCATCCATTATAATCTTACTGAATTCGAGGGATTTTTCTCTACTATTGCATGCAAAGGAAATTTAATTTCTACCAAAAATAGTTGTTTTTTTCACGATTAAATAGACAAGTTTTGAATGATAAAAATATTGTCTAATGAAAAAGGTTATAGATATACGACATATATATCAAATTAATATTTAAATTTTACTTTACAGAAATATTTATATTTAATATTAAACATCATCAAAAATAATTATTTTTCATTTTAAATAATATTTTTCAACTTGAAATTCATTTTAAGGACGAAAATTTGATTTTATTTTAAGGTTTGGAAAGAAGAAAAAAAGAGAGTTAGATGTTAACATATGCCATCATAATTATTAAGTATCATTTGATATAGCCACACGATCTTCCCATATACACCTAATAGGTCCCAAAATAATTTATTAAACAGTTTTTTTTTTTTAATTCTAAAGGTTTCACCGCTAGACCACACATACACTCTATTTATTAAGCAGATTAATTTACACAAATTAAAAAAAAAAAATATATATATATATATATATATATATATATATATATATATATATATATATATATATATATATATATATATATATATATATATATATATATATATAGGGCATATCATATGAGAATGCCATATTTATATGAGAATGTGAGAATGAATCTGAACCATTGGATTTTAAAATAAATGGTGGAGATTATGAGTGAATCATTTTTTTCTCTCTCGTGCATCTTGAAATAAATGAAGTAGGAGAGAGAAAAAAAAGATTCATCCATCATCTCCACCATTTATTTTAAAATCCAATGGTTTATTGGATTTTAAAATAAATGGTGGAGATTATGAGTGAATCATTTTTTTCTCTCTCCTGCATCTTGAAATAAATGAAGTAGGAGAGAGAAAAAAAAATTCATCCATAATCTCCACCATTTATTTTAAAATTCAATGGTTCAGATTCATTCTCACATTCTCATATAAATATGTCATTCTCATATGATATGTCATATATATATATATATATATATATATATATATATATATATATATATATATATATATATATATATATATATATAAGGAAAAAAATCTATAAATTATATCAAAAACATAATTACATGTAGTATAGAGTATATGTAGCGGTGAAAATAGACCGAACCAACTAATAAAGGCCTATATATAGCCTAATTTAAACCGTTAGATCATATTTTTTTAAATAGAAATGACCTACAATTTTATATAATTCTATTTTACATTAGTTGAATTGCTTATTTACAAATGTTTAAATGGAACAGACTAAGTAGGTTAGTATACCAATAAGATTTTTAAAATGCAGACTCAAGTCTAAAAATAAATTTATAATAGGCTATAGATTAAACTTGAACTTTAAAAATTTTTTAGCAAGACAGATTCATATTTGACAAAACTTAACACGACTAGTTAACTTAAATATAAGGTGCAATATTTTTAAATAAGAAGCTAGCCATACAAATTTTTATAAAATTAAAAAGAATAATAAATTTCATGACACTTTTTTCTAAATATTATATAATATTAATGACTGAAAATATAATACAGTAAAATCTTTGTGACTTTAATGACAAAACTCCTACACTACTAAAAAGAAAAGCTATGGTGTAGAAATTTTTTCATACATTTACTAACATGCATTTACTAAACAATTTTTTTATTTGAAAGAAACAAAAACTAATTAATTTTTTACAACACCAAAAAACAAATTCACAAAATAAAATCAGATTAAAAACATATTTCCTAACTAGTACACAGCTGGACATAGTTACATAGTTGTAAATGAACAGCTTTGGGTTTGGGTGTATTCAGTTATGGACTAGGAAATAAATTAAACTATATAGTTAAGTAAACATTGTGTTATGTAATGTGTATAGTTGTTATCCTCTTTAATTATAGGTTGGACGTGAAGTGTGTTACTTCACAGTTTGGTGATAGAGACAAATGCTTCAAATGCATGAGTTGGTTTACTATGTGCTTTTCTTGTCCCTACTTGTAACCTCATAAAAATGTCTTGTAGGCATTGGCCGGTTTTTAATTCTATTTTTGTTACTATAGAGTTTAATTAATTAATTTTATTAACACTCATTTAATCAATTGCTTATAGCTTGCTTAATTCTCTTTAGTTAGTAATAGTGTTGACTAAATTGTCATAATTAACCAAACCTAACGTTCTTTCATTGTTAAGTTACCACTTGAGAGGTTTGGTATAAACTTGGATCTAGCTAGTTGGTTTTCTTTTTATTTTATTTTATTTTATTAGAGGTGTTTTTTAATTTGGTAGAATGTGGTTACCTAAAATTAATCTACCTTCATTGGTTTGGTTAGCTTAATTTTCCAGTTATGTGGTGCAGGTAGTGTACTTTACTTACTAACTCAGTAATTTTTTATATATTAAATTAACTTTAATATAATGTTACAATAACTTTTTTTATAATATGAATCAATTTTTTTATTTTAAAATAAAATTGGAGGGAGGATTTTTTTTTTATTAATTAAGATGATATTAGTGACTATTTTAAGTTGTAACATCCAAAATAATATATTATTAATTTAAGATTTTAATAAATATACACTGACAGTGTATAATAATTTTACATTGTTATTCAATAAAAGATCATCAATTATGATGTTATTAATTTTTTTTAAAATAAATGACTTATTTAATTAAATACATGATTGTGATTGATTGACAATGTAAAATTATTTTACACTGTCAGTGCATCACCCTTTTTCTCTTAATTTAAATGAAATGTTTGTAACAATTTTAAGCTTTTTTTGGTCAAGTAATTTAAGTAATTTATTGGTTGAAATTTCACTTTTGAAGGTTAGTAAGAAAGAAATTGCATGTTCGAATTTGTACTCTTACAGTCAGATCGGTTCAATGTTAAAAATGTTTCGTTATATTATTAACACCAACGATGACAATATATTTAATGTGAACAAGAACAACATTGTTGTGTATACTGTTAGAAGTTAATAATTTAGTGTTTCAAGTTTGTGTTTGACTAGTGTGTGTTCAATCTAATCCAACTGAGCTGAGTAGAGTTAATTGTATTTGACAAAGTCGATTGCAACATATAGTTATTGAGTTAAAGTGTAATCTGTATGTTTTAGGTTTTGGTTGCCTATAAATAAACATGTTATGTTGTAAATGATACAACAACTTCACTTTAATAAAATTTTCCTTTCTCAATATACAGTATAATCTATTTTTTCTCTCTCTTCTCTTCTTTTTCCTAGAATCCTAATTGTTCCAACAAATTGGTATCAACGAGCTAAAGTTGCGATTCTGTGAATTTCGAAATGGAAAATGGAAACAAGACATCAACGCAAGTTTTCAAAGGTTAGAATTACAAGAGTGGGTTGCGCAAATGAAGGTCATCTTTAGATTTCAAGATGTGGCTAAAATCGTGAATGATGGAGTACTGGCATTGAAAGAAAATGCAGACGGTGTTCATAAAGTTGCGCACTGTAAGTACAAGCCTATACTCACCAAGGAGTTTTCGATTCATGGCAAACATCATAAGTGAACAAACAACAAAAGCACAAGTGAATGACTCAAGGAAAAGCAAGCATTGGCTATCCAAGACAATGTAGGTCGACCTACCATGTGTCAAGGTCAACCTATAAAGCTCAAATTACTCAACATGTAGTTTTGCATCAACTAGGCCGACCCAGTGCATCATTTGGTCAACTCAAATTATGGCAAAAAAAGAAGATAGAAACATGCCACTGTTAGGTCGACCCACTCACCTTCCTAGGTCGACCTAAACTGAAGGAATTTACAAATGTCACTGTTAGGTCGACCTACCCACACTCCTAGGTCGACCTAAACTGAAGAAAAGTCCCAAGAACGTATTTCAACTGACTTTAGGTCGACCTAAATCTTCAACAGGTCGACCTAACTGGCAACAACTGACTTTAGGTCGACCTAAACCTTCAACAGGCCAACCTAACTGACTTTAGGTCGACCTAAACCTTAAACAGGTCAACCTAACTGACTTTAGGTCGACCTAAACCTTCAACAGGTCAACCTAACTGGGAACAATTTCAACTCAATTAAATCTGCTTCTGTTAGGTCGACCTAAGCAATGCAACAGGTCAACCTATCTTCTAAAAAATGCTAAAATTATAGGTTTGCTCTGCACTAACACACAAGCTCTCATATATATTGTTTGCTGTCAATTATTGAGTATTCAACACCAACAACTGAAAGATACACAAAGGCTTCTCATCTTCGATCTTCGTCTCAACTCCAACACAACTACACACAGTCATTTTTGCGTTGAGGGTTTGCGTTCAAGATCGATAACGTCCATGGAACGGAATTGAAGATTCCTAGTGGGTGAAGATTTGTGGGGTTTTTGGTGAATAAAATCTGCGGGTTTTGTCCTCCAAGATTGGTGAATTTTGGGGGTTTTTATCAAGAGGTTTCATCAAGGATCCAGCTGAGTGTGAAGATTGAAGAACAAGGGTTCAAGATATTCAAGACACTGCAGAAAAGGGATCAAAGTGAAGCTCTTGGAAGACCTTGATCTGGCTCAAGATTAAGGGGGAAGAAGATTCAAAGCATCAACAAAATTGGTTTATCGTTTATCGCTTTGTTATCTTCTTTGTATAAACTGTTTTCAATAATAATGAAAGACATCCCAATTCCCGTTTGGAATTGGGGGCAGATGTAGTCGTAGCGAGGACGATCGACGAACTGCCTGAACAAATATCGTGTTCTTATCGCTTTTATCTTTTCATTTACGTTTTATTCGTATTTGGTTATAAATGCTAATTGATCAACGATTCAAGTGTTAAAATTGTGTATTAAGAACTTGCATAAACATCACAATTCACCACACATTGAATCACAATCAATTTGGATATTATCACTAAGTGTTTGTCCTTTTGCTTCATCCATTATCAAAGCATTGCAAACAAAGTTTATCAAATTAGAAGTTAATCGTTTTTCATTAGAGCAACAAATTGATTCGATAACCTATCCTTTCATTGTTAATCCCAATTATTTTGTGGTTTTATCACATATACAACCTTTTCAATAGCGGTCCGGAATAGATGCGAGTCGATCCTGAACCGCTTTCGCTTAAGTTTGAAATAATTCAGAAAAACTCTGAGAGATCTATTCACCCCCCCTCTAGATCCTTAAGCCCAGCGTCTAACAAGTGGCATCAAGAGCTCTGGTTTATTCCGTGCTACGTGAAACACTTATTGGAAAGATGGCTTCCGGACCTAAAGGGGCTCACAATAGAGCTCCAGTTTTCAACGGTGAAAACTATGGCTATTGGAAGGATTGTATGTGCGTTCATATCAATGCCATTGATAGGAACATCTGGACAGCAATTGTCAATGGTCCTTTTCAAATTACCATGACAAATGCAGCTGGTGCAGTTGTTCCAAAACTAGAAAATACTTGGGATACTGAAGATGAAAAGAGATATGGATACGATTGGAAAGCGAGAAACATTCTAATCTCAGCTCTAGGACTTGATGAATACTATCGTGTTTCCCATTGTAGATCCGCTAAAGCTATGTGGGACACATTGCAAGTTGCCCATGAGGGCACAGATGATGTCAAACTAGCTAGAATTAATACGTTAACTCAAGAGTTTGAACTCTTTCACATGGAAGATGGTGAATCCATCGAAAACATGCAAAAGAGATTCGTGCATCTGAAAAATCGTTTAAATTCCCTTGATAGACCTGTTTCCAATGCAGTTGCTACTAACAAAATTTTGAGATGTTTAAACAGGAAATGGCAACCCAAGGTTACAGCCATAAAGGAAGCAAACGATCTAAATACCTTAGACATCACCACTCTCTTCGGTAAACTGGAAGAACATGAGCAACATCTTAAATGCCTTGACATGCATGAGAAAAGGGCAAAGAAAGATAAGAACATGGAGAAAGAGGTAGAGAAGAAGTCAATAGCTCTAAAAGCTTCAAGCTCCAAGACCTCAAAGCAAGAGCTAGAGGATAGTGATACTAGTGATGATGAAGATTAGGATGATGAGGAAATGAGACTTTTCGTGCAAAGATACAACAAGTGCATAAAGAAAAATAGAGCAAAACACTCCGGCAAAAGCTTGATTAATCATCAGAAGCAATTCGACAAGTTCAAACAAGATGATAACAATAAAAGAAAATCCAAAGGTCCTTGTTTCAATTGCGGCAAAGATGGTCATTACAAACCGGATTGTCCATATCTCAAGAAGGAGAAAGACAAGAATCAAAGCAAAAGTCACAACAAGTCTAGAAAAGCTTATATAGCATGGGAAAGTGATTCCTCAAGTGAAGACTCATCAAGCGATGAAGAAGAATCGGCAAACTTATGTCTTACGGCTCATCAACACAAGAAAAAGAAACGTGTAAGTCATCTTAAACCTGAACTTGTAGATAAGGTATCTCATGCTCAATTAAAATTAGCCTTTGAAGAACTACATAGAGATGCAATTGAAGCTTTCAAACTTTTGGCCTCAAATAAGAAAAAAATTTCATATCTTGAATCAAAAGTTGAGAAGACCGAAAAGGACATGGAAGCTTTGAAACAATCTATGCTAGATATTAAAAAGGATAAAATTGAGGAAGATCCTACATCATGGTTTGGTTGTGAGACATGTCATATTTGGAAAAAAGAAGTGAGAGATCTAAAGGCCAAATTAGATAAGGCTCTACAACCAAAAGTGACCTTTGCGGTTGATCCAAATAAGTTCAAAAGATCGTATACTCCTTTATATAGTAAATACACTTTTGTACCAAAAGTATCAACTAGCAAAATAACATACTCTCATCATATTACTTGTCACTATTGTTGCAAAAAGGGACATACCATTGAAAAATGCAAATTTAGGAGGATTTTAGTTCCTAAAGGAGTATTTCAATGGTTGCCCAAGTGCAACAGTTTATGTACTCACCACCTAGGACCCAATGAAGATTGGGGACCTTCCACTCTAAATTAATTTTGCAGGAAAAGTGTCTTGACATTGCCGAAAGGTTGTGGTTCCTTGATAGTGTCGCTACCGCGAAAAATGGAATCAGAGTCGCCACTAATATATTCATCCCATTGCGGGAAAGGAATATCAGAAACCTAACTCGAAACAAGGACAAGGTCTTTCGACCAGAGAACAGGGCACGGGAGTCGGTTACGCGAGGGGAAGGTGCTAGCACCCCTCACGCCCATCGTACTCGATGGTATCCACCTATGTTTGTTTCTATCTAAAGGGTGTATCTAATGTCTAAAACCTAAATGCGAATGAATGCAAAAGAAATACGGGGAAAAGAAGGAGTTATTTACAAGTGTGTTCGCTTAGGCCCCGCGACCCAATGCCTACGTATCCTTTTCAGTAATCAGAACGACCGTAGTTCGGCTCCATAGTTTCCATTTGTTTTGTGTTTTTTAGTTGAACAACGGTTGAGGTCACAATCCACGATGCTCGACCTTTGGAGACTTATACGCCTACTTCTGGAATGGACTCAACATGTTCTTAAGCAGCAGAATGAACTTGGGTTTATGTTTTTTATTGTAATTCCACGATGACAAAACCCACTACAAGGCTTCGCATCGCTTCCTTACTTTGTTTTAAGTCTGAGCCTTTATTAAGCATTTTTTAAGTATTTTTGATTGGTGTTTTTTAAGGGAATTTGTTTGTGACTTAGATCATACCAAGAAAAAGTCTTTTGAATATTTAGAGAATGCACATCGAGGTCTACACCACAATCGTTTCTCTAAATATTGGTTAAGAAATATAGTTTTTTTTGAATATTTAGAGAATGCACATCGAGGCCTACGCCACAACCGTTTCTCTAAATATTGGTTAAGAAATACATTTTTTGAATATTTAGAGAATGCACATCGAGGCCTACGCCACAATCGTTTCTCTAAATAGCGGTTAAGAAATACACCGAGGCCTACGCCTCAATCATTTCTCTTCCGCTAAGTAGGAAAGAACATACATCGGGGCCTACGCCCCAATCATTTCTTTCCTACCACAAAAAGAAAGAAAAAAACAAAACGGTATGATCCTTATCAGTATTTATTAAGTTTTTTAATGTTGAAAAAGAAAAAAAAATGAAAGAGGGGCACTAACCTATTCTCTAATCTAATGTTATACACTAAATCCTATTTATCATCTAAGGGAAGTATATAAAGGATATCGACAAAATAGGCCAAAATTGTGGCAAAGAAACAAGTAACAAAATCACACAACAATTATATGAAAATAACATGGAAATGGTACGAAAGAAATAAAAGAAGTGATCCAAAAATTAGTACTAAAATTAGTCTAAAAAATACTACTATTTTTATGGCGTTTTTTATGAAGGAGAAATCAATTAAAAGTCGAAATTAAACTAGCCTAAAACCTAATTAAGAAGCTAATATTTTTTTATTGCATTTTTATATGTCAACTATTACCTAAAAAGTCTAACAAAAATTATGATTCTAACTAATGTTATTACCTAAAAATCTAATGAGAAAATTATGATTTTTATATGCTTTTTATTATCTAAAAATCTAGTAAAAAAAACTAAGTAAGGAGGCCTAAAATCTATCAACTAAGTGTGAGCCAGGGGGGTGTTAAACTGAAATTATGGTTGTGCAGTTAACAAGGCGCAGGGCCTAGAATGTTATGGCCCAAAGCTTGTTTTTTGTTCAGAATTTGTATTCACATCCCAGATTTTTGCACAAAAAATGTAGCATGGGCTTAAGGGGGGTGTACATGGCAATTCGTTCTTGGCCCAAACAACTTGTGATCCATGGATTCAGAATTTATTTATTTTGAATTTCAGTTAATACTAATTATCATGATTAAACCTAATACATCTATTAATCCTAACTAAATTCAATTATCTCTAATTAAACCTGGTTAGTACTGATGTTAATTGGAAATAAATAAAAGAGGAATTTAGGGTTACTTGATATGTGGCGATTGGTATTCTCAGACGTTCCTCTTCTTCGCGTGAACGGCGGTGCTGCGACGGAGATCCTTCTCCGATCGATTCATCTTTTCTCCCTCGCCGTGACTGAACGGAGCGCATTAGCCTCTCTTCAATTCGGTCTCTCAGCCTTCGTCTCTCTCCCAGTTCCCCCAATCTCCGCCGTGAACAAATCGAGACGAATCAACATCGCCTCTCTCGATATCGTTCTCAGCCCTCTGTTTTCCACTCCCAATTCAATAATCTCTAGCCTCGGGGAAAAAAACTCCGGTGCCTCTTCAATAACGGCGATGATGAGAAAACTGGAGAATACGACTTCGATACCTCAGGTACGCTTTACTCCTTGTCTCGTGTTTCTGATTTTCTTTCTTATCTTCTTCAACTTCGTCTTTTTCTGATTTTTGCGTTTGGTGTTGTGCGAATGGTGGTGTCGATGAACATTGTTATTGAATCTCACGGTGATTTTCTGTTTTTGCAGAGTATTGAGAATATGCATGAGATCACCGCGATGTTGACAAAGAAGATTGACGCTTGTGGATTCGTGAAGTTGTAGTGAAGGAGATGGTGATTCAGTGGCGATGAACCGTATGAAGCGTGTGAGGATTCTGAAGGTGATTCCCTTAGCTCTTCCTCTATGATTCTCTTTCTTGCTTTCTTTTTGAGTCTCAGATGTGATTGTTGTTGTAGTTGAAGGTGAGTAGCATTGAAGATTTTCTTATGGTTATTGCATACGAAGATGAAGGTTTTGGAGATTGAATATGAAGCTTTTTCTGAGTTGAAGAACCAGTGGAGGAATATGAAGAGAAGATTCTGAGAGAATGGAGAGGAAAGTGGTGGTGAAGATGGTTGAGAGCCTGAATGAAGGTGGAGGTCCTGATTTTATAGAAGCATCCAGGTTGAATTCTCCCTCTCATTTTTTCTGTTTTGATTCAGTTATTTCTGTTAGCAATTGGTTGAAAACTGTTAGCTTTTAGAAGGTAGTTAGAAGAGGTTATGATTCTGTTATTGTGAGCTGGCAGTTAGGAAATAAGAGATTCTCTTTGGTCGTTAGAAAGTTAGTTAGGAACTCTGTTAAGTAGTTATGTTTGACAGTTGGGTTAGTTATGACTGAATGTTGGTTAGTCTTTGTGAAACCAAAACTGTAGGTTGAGTTAGTTGCTGACTGTTTGGGGTTTGTTGGTTATTTAGAAAAAGTTAGGAAAGGTTTGAACTTAAAAACAGTTAGGAACTAGTAAAAAGGTTAATTGGTTAGTAAAAGGGATGATCGTGTATGGATGTAATGAATATGGCAGGTTTTGGATTGTGCAGCAAGTTTAGACTTGTATTGGGTTTTGAATGGATCTGTGAAATTTGTTTGAATGCTGCAGGTTTATCTCTTTTGTTGAACAGGCTGCATGATTCTTTTCTCGGATTTTATTTCTTGTTTTCCGAATTGAATCGATGCGGGGCTGTTTCGAGAATAAGCTAAATGTTAGTGTTTACTGAAAGTCGACTGTTTATGAGATTGGTTGTATGATTTTTTGGTGATGTAGGGCTGGCTGGTTTAGGACTGTTATGTGAAGCTAGGTATGGTTATGTTTGGTTTTGAAACTAGTTAGTAAGTGTCATGAATGATATGTGTTGGTTTATGCTATTTATAGTATAAGGTATGTAGAATGGCTTAAACTGATGTGAATTGATGGTGGATTTTCTGAACTATGCTGAAACTGAATACAAAATGTCTATGAAGTATGCTGAATGCGTTTTTATGTGGTGCTGCAGGTTTGCTTGAGCAGTGGCGTTTGATTCAATCATTCCTTCAACGAGAACCTTGAAGCCGGCGTTCAGTTGGACCATATCTTCACGGAGAAACCATCATTGCTTGGTCATAGAGAACACTTGAAACAAAGAGCAATTAGGATTGGATTTGGGATAAGAACAATAGGCTCCTCACGTTTTCTCTTGTTGTAATTTTCCATATACAGTAGTATTGGTGATGTAATAGGATGATGAGATGTAATGGGTCTTTGGGCTTCAATTTGTAAGCGAAGTAGACCTTTTTTGTAATGGGCTTTGACTTTGTAACTTGAATTTGAATGTGGATTGGATTTATGTAACTATTATGTAGCATGAATTGGACTTGTTTAATGAAATTTGAGATAGTTACTTTGAATCGGAATTTTATAGGATGATTCGAACACTTGAATGATGATTGGTGTTCACATGACTTAGGCTTGGAATTTGGATGATAATGAGCGGAAAAATGTATGGATCTTGAATGAATGGTTGAATGAATTTGAATAGAATTGCACCAATGCTTAACAAATCTTTTTGATGAATAATCATGCACGCCTTAGTCTTGTAACGGGAATACCAAGCACTTCCGATTACTCTCTTATTTATTTATTTACGCAAATCCACTGAATAATCCAAGTCCACTTAATAAACCTTCACTTCCAAATTTCAACGACAAGTCTTGAATCATTAATTCTCGAAATCTCAATTAACCCGCAATTGAAGTACTAAGTACATGATGCGAGCCAAAAGTTGTGTTGATAAGATAAATGAACAAATCAATCTCTCCTGCCATTGCCCTTGTATTTCAACCCACCATAATAGTAATGCCTTGAGGATTCTTGAAGAAGATAAGGATTGAAGCGCATAAGAACATATCGACATGAAATCCGATGAATCTTGTCGCTACCGCGAAAAATGGATCAGAGTCGCCACTAATATATTTATCCCATCGAGGGAAAGGAATACCAGGAAACCTAACTCAGAACAAGAACAAGGTCTTTCGACCAGAGAACAGGGCACGGGAGTCGGTTACGCGAGGGGAAGGTGTTAGCACCCCTCACGCCCATCGTACTCGATGGTATCCACCTATGTTTGTTGCTATCTAAAGGGTGTCTAATGTCTAAAACCTAAATGCGAATGCATGCAAAAGAAATACGGGGAAAAGAAGGAATTATTTACAAGTGTGTTCGCTTAGGCCCCGCGACCCAATGCCTACGTATCCTTTTCAGGAATCAGAACGACCGTAGTTCGGCTCCATAGTTTCCATTTGTTTTGTGTTTTTTAGTTGAACAGCGGTTAAGGTCACAATCCACGATGCTCGACCTTTGGAGACTTATACGCCTAGTTTTGGAAAGGACTTAACATGTTCTTAAGCGCCTAACAAGGCAAAAGAGTGAACTTGGGTTTGTGTTTTTTATGTAACTACATGATGAACAAAACCCAATACAAGGTTTCGCACCACTTCGTCACTTTGTTTTAATTCGAGCCTTTATTAAGTGTTTTAAATGTTTTTGGTTGGGTATTTTTTAAGGGAATTTACTTTGCGATTAGAATCACATAAAAATGTATAATGATCGAGAAGCAGATTAGGGAATGAATCCCACTCACTTCCATCCCATTATATAATGTTCAAGAAACAGATTAGGGAATGAATCCCACTCATTTCTATCCCATTAATTAATGTTCGAGAAACAGATTAGGGAATGAATCCCACTCATTTCTCTCCCATTAAGTAGTGACCGAGAAACAGATTAGGGAATGAATCCCACTCATTTCTATGCCACTAAGTGATTGAGAAACAGATTAGGGAATGCATCCCACTCATTTCTCTATCACTTTCTTAATGTGATTCGTATCTTTATTTATTAATGTTTTAAAGTTGAAAAAAGAAAAGAATGAACAAAGGGGAACTAACCTATTCTCTAATCTAAGTTATTCTATTCTAGAAGTGACCCTAAGGTCAAGGATAAGGGATCTCTACCTATGTTATCATGCATAGACTACAACCTAAGTTGTTCTATGTGACTAATCTTAATGAAGATTGAAGTCACCACCCTAAGGGAACATGGTAAGCATATAGTAAGAGATTAGAAAAAGCAACAAGCAAGGTAGGTGACTTAATGAAGTCCCTAACCAAGTCTACTCCTAAGAGAGACTACACACAATGAATCCCAAGAGAAAACAATCCACAAAAGGTAGAGGAAGAACAAATAATCGTCGCCTCTTAAACTAACAACAATCAAAGTGTGAAAGAAGAGGCAAAGCATAAGAAAGAGGGAAGAAAGCCCTAGGGCAGTAGCAAACCAAGGAAATAAGTGTCCTAAATCAAACACAAAAGCCATATGGCACTACACGAAAATATTCACAAAGAGTTACCAAAGTATCGCATAAATCGTTACTTAACGATTAGCGAACAAACATCGAACAAACATCCGTTAATCGAAACAAAAAGCAAATGAAAAACATGAACAAAGCTTAAAGTCAGTAGCAATTAGTTCATTTATAGGTCCAAGACCTTATACCAATCTATGTTAGTCAATTAACTTGAAACAAACAAAGTTCTAACAAAACTATACAAAACTAGGTCAAAACTAGTTAATAGAATTCAAATTAGGAGTGAAGTTAGAAAGATGTAATCAAATGCTATGAGTCAGTAGCTAATGACCTCTAAAAGGTGTCTAAGCAATTACAAAACAAGTCAAGAAGTTTCACACAAAATTATAGGTCGTTCGGACAAGTTATGGTGCAATCGTTAACCAAAGGTGAGTTATCTACAAGTAAAAAAGAAAAATCAAGTAAAATAAGAAAACATGACTTGAAAAATTCAACTCCAGGTCTTAGGACCTCTAAACATCCCTACTTCTATGTACAAAAAGAAACTAAGTCAATTGCATAAATGCAAAGCAAATTATAGGTCAAATTCACATGGTTATCCGTTTAGGAACGCACACAAATCGGGTATAGAAAATCTAATGAAAACCTAACCAAAACATAGAATTAAACTTTTATTTTTTTTCACACAATATGGTATATGAGTCTACTGATATCAAACAAAAAATGGCAATCAAATTCTACTCCTAAGGTATTAAACAAAATTAATTCGCAAAACCGATCAAACTTAAAAAACACAATGAACACACTAAAGAAAATGATTTATTAAAAACAACAACCTAAGTTCTAAAAATCTAACAAAAATATCAAAAATTTCTACACACATTATTCTATTTAAAACATATTTTTATTTATTTTTTATTTGAATTAAAACTGGTTTATGAGTCAAAAATTTGAGGTAAAACAAAATTAAAACAAAAACTTAAATCTGCCTAGCAGGAGGGGTGTGTTAGTAAAAGCAATGAACTGAAGTTAGTTGAAAGTAGCGCTTGGGCCTAACGCAAGGGGGGTGCAGCAATCAATGGTGCTAAGCCCAGTTCTCAAACTTAATCCACTATCATTCTTTTTATTCCATTTTTTGTTTATCATTTATTTATTTCATTTACTTGCATTTATTCATTCCAACATGTTACTATAGTCTTAATAAAACGTAACATAAAAATAATACACATATGTACACATCAATGGGTCAAGTGGAATTTAAGTCATAAAAGACAAAACTTGGTTCAAGAGCCAATTAAGACGCGCCACCTCACCATTCTAATGATTGGAATAAACCAAAATAAGCCAAAAAGTGGGAACATGGGCCATAGCATGGAAGCCACGTAAGCACGACGGAAAGGGCATGGGAGAGGAACGCAGACGCCGGAGACGGACCTCCGGTCGTCTTCTCCGGCCAGCTTCGGCGGCGGAGGTGAATGGAATTTTCCAGAAACGCGAAAAGCAGACATCTTTCCACTCGTTTTTTCGCACTGATTACGGATCTGCAACTAGTTTCTTCTAATTCCTATCCTATCATTCAAACCGAATCACTTCCTAAACCCTAACATTCAAGATCTTCCCTAATTCACACAAAACAAGTATCAAAGTAATCCTCATACCATAAGGAATTCAAATACGCAACTCATACACTCATAAGAAGTCTATATCACGCAAACAGCATACATGCTCAATGAATATGCAACAACTTCAGTGCAAACATGGTGGTCTAAATCCTAACCCAATCCCTGATGACGGGTTCCAGGCCTATACATGCTTCTAATGCAAGGGCAAGGGATGTTTACCTGAACGATCTTTCAACCGAAGAGCGCTTGAATGCAGAGCGAATTTCAAAGATGAAAAAAAACTTCTTAGATTCTTGTTTTCAAATCTTTGAGAAATAAACTCAAAGATTCGCGTAGCTCTGAGTGGATGAATCTTGCTTCAAAAGTGATGGAGAAACCGTGAAGATGGTAACGGTGATGAATCTTGAGTCTTGAGATACGCATCTATGGAGGAAGCTACGGATCCATGCACATGAGTATGGAGAGTGATGGTTGCAGTCTTGGATGGAAGAGAAGGTTGAAGGTTCGTAGTGGGAGAGGTTGATGATGAAGGTGTAGGTTGCTAGAAGTTTGTTACGGTTGTTATGTGGGAATGAGGGAGTGAGGATGAGGAGAGAGCAATGAGAAGCGTGAAAACTGAGAAAAGAAAAAATGAAATCTCCCTCTTGAAAGTGTAAAGCTTTTGTTTATATAGTGTAGTGTATGGAATATGGTGTGTGCAAGCATAGAGTATTATATTTTCTTCAAACTTAATGCACAAGTTTGGATATTTGTAGCATATTTTTCTTCACCTTTCACATGAGTAAGATCATGCATGGCCCAAAGGAAAAATGGTGATGAGAGTGCCTAGTATAGTATGGATGGTGACCCCATTCTCTTAGCAGCTAATCCTCCCCTTTTGTGCAGCATTTCGCAAGCAAAATTAAGGTACTGCATGCCCCATGTTGAGTACCTAATTGACTGGACAAATGTGTACCAACTAGCAAACTTAGAACACTTACTTTACATGCATATACCTCTTGCCACGAATCCCTATTTGCCATGGTTTTGGTTTCAAAATGAAGAAGAGATGGAGATGAATGAGGTTGGTGTTGAAAACTTCTTGAAATAAGACTTGGAGATAGGATAGAAATGATCTGAAACATGATGTATTGTGGCTGCATCATCCCTACACGCGTGCCCTCGCCTTGGCTCATGCCTTTTGACAAAATCCCGTCTCGGTCAGGGCACGAGTTCAGAGCTTTCTCATTTGTCCTAAGCATGCCCCAAGGCTTTAACCTTTGTACCATTTGAACGAGGACATGGCAGAGAACAATCTGACACCAACATCGGCCCCAATGGGCGCTCGTAGACTTCTAAAACTAGCTCTGAATTCTGCGCACCACGAGTTCGACGAAAGGCTCACGTATGCCTCATATTTGTGCCTAACTTTTTGCCTCGTATACAACGAGATCCTGCCAACTTCTCTCTTCAATAACTCCCAATCCGTATGTCATATGAAAAAACTCCCAACTACAACATTGTAGAGGGCTATGAAGTGAATATTTTTGATGTTGACTTTGTTTTGAATTGAGGCCTAGAAGTACGTGTAAACTGGGATCAAAGTCAGCTGCTTGGCAAGTTTCAAACTCTTAGAATTTTTCTAAGTGTGGAACATGGTTTTCATGTCATTCTTCAAACTTTCTTGCCTTTTATCTTTTTAACCAAGCCTCAAATAAGAAAACTTCCAATTAGAGAGTTATAGAGGGCCGTGAAAGGAACAATGTTGCTCTTGAACTTGTCTTGAAATAAGACCTAGATCCTTGTGTAAATATGCTCTGAAGTCAGCTGCCCAGCTAAGTTTGAGAATTCCAAAACTCCCCAAATTTTTCTAAGTATAGAACTTGCCTTTTTTAGAAATCTTGAATTTCAACTAACTTTCCAAAAATGGAATTTTGATGATTTGCTTGATTTTATTCATTCTATTGATTTTTCTTGATCAATTTTCCACCAAATAATCAATATTGCCAGTTGACTTTGACTTTAACCAAAAAGTCAACATTTCCTGATTTTTCTGATTTCAGATGAATTTCCCGATTAATCAGTTTCCGATACAATTCTCAATCAACTTTCAACCAAAGAGACTCCAGTGAGTACTTCTTCAAGCATTTGCATTTTTGTACTCAAAAGGTCAATTCTTTTTAATCAGAGCTTTGACTCGGAGAGAGTAAAACCCTGATTTTAGGAGTATGCAAATGGAAATGATCCTCTTCAATAAGACCTCAGATCTGACTATTCTTTACCAAGAATATCCCCAACCTCAGCCTCTTTTTCACCGGTTTTCTTGGATAGTGACAGTGATATGGATGAATGCCTTGGATGAATGGCCTATATGAAATATGTGTATGAATGTAATGTGAAAGCCATTTGGGAATAAATAAGTGGGCAAATTTTGGGGTGCAACAGCTGCCCCTATTCAATCTGCTTGGACCTGAATGTATGAACGACACAAGTTCTAGACATGAGAGGTGAAAGTGGATTGAATACCCAAAAGTACCATCAAAATTTGCATTCTGTGGTAAAGCAAAGGTGTTGAACAGTATCAAAGGTGGACCAGACAAGTTGCTAACCTTAGTTAGACTTTGAAAAGATTGCTATCCTTAGATAGACTTAAAAGGAGAGTGCTAACCGTAGTTAGACTTGCAGAAGAGGCGACACCGCCGTAGCGTGACTCCGCAAGGAAGAACCATCCTTAGACGACTCAACCAAATTGCTAACCTTAGTTAGACTTTGAAAAGAAGACACAACCGTAGCGTGACTCCACAAGGAGGAACCATCCTTAGACGACTCAACCAAATTGCTAACCTTAGTTAGACTTTGAAAAGAAGACACAACCGTAGCGTGACTCCACAAGGAGGAACCATCCTTAGACGACTCAACCAAATTGCTAACCTTAGTTAGACTTTGAAAAGAAGACACAACCGCAGCGTGACTCCACAAGGAGGAACCATCCTTAGACAACTCAACCAAATTGCTAACCTTAGTTAGACTTTGAAAAGAAGACACAACCGTAGCGTGACTCCGCAAGGAGGAACCATCCTTAGACGACTCAACCAAATTGCTAACCTTAGTTAGACTTTGAAAAGAAGACACAACCGTAGCGTGACTCCACAAGGAGGAACCATCCTTAGACGACTCAACCAAATTGCTAACCTTAGTTAGACTTTGAAAAGAAAAAGGGGGTGCTAACCTTAGTTAGACTTTATAAAAAGGAGGTGCTAACCTTAGTTAGACTTTATTGAACACGGCAAGTGGAAAACTGACCAATGAAACATGATCTTAATGAGGACTAACTTTGTATCCAATCCACCTTGGAGGAAGAGGACAAGACTTCTTCTGGGAATGCATTATCTTGTGCCTTTAAAGTACATACAAACTTGGCTTATGCATTGATGCATGTTTGAGTTTTCTTTACGTAATGCTCCATATTCATGGAAATGCTACGCTTTTGAGGATGCAATGTGAATGCAATGATTACTATATGCAGAGTGCCAAATAAAGGCATTCGTGTGAACACCGGAGACAGTCTTTTGTCTGATGAACTCTGTGGGGATTCTTTTTGACTTTCTCGACCTGATGAGGCCACCAGATGGTTCCTTAGTCAATCTTGGTATGTGACTTCTGCCTGGGGATGCCTTGCGCCCAAGGGCATCCTGAGAAAGGTCCTGATATAACTCTTGAGAGACATGGATGTCACCTAGCTTGATAATCTGGAGATCGCACCTCCCCTTCTGAACTCCCATATACTCGTCAAAGACCAGGGGACCCTAATCAGCATTGCATAGCACTCAACTCTTAAATGAGAGCTCCCAGAGAAATAAACTCTGGCATCTGCATAAGGGGAAAACTTTCGGCTCTATCTCAGAAGAGATGCATGATTGATCTTTCTTGAAGCGCAAGTACTGGCATCTGACCATGCTGAATGATTGGAGATTCCTGCAAAACAAATCAAGCAAATATGCCCCAGGTATGATGGCTCTACCTCGTCCACCATCCCAAGTACTCAAAATCTTTAAGCAATTCTATTTGTTTTAGCTCATGTTCCTTTTGTAGGACTTCGATGTTAGAAATGCAATGCTTACCAAAATAATTGGACGCTTTTGTAAACAAAACAGTAAAAATAAAACAATGCAGGAATTTTGAGTGAAATATCTTTTTATTAATGAAAAGGAATGCCTAACATAGGCGAGTACATCCGGAAGCGGCCCCTTAAGGAGGTGGCCACCAAAAAGGAAAACAAATAGAATTTACAAACATGGCAACGTAAGAAAAGATTCCATTGGGTTCCAATCTTGCTATGCCTCGCAGATCTTCGACATTCCTTCTGCTTTGCCTTCCAAAATGGATGAATGAATTGGTCCTTTACCCTTCTGAGGCCTCCAATTGTGCTGACTAGTTATGCTCAGAGATCCCATGCACGACGCAGTCATTCGCTTTTTGTCCCTATTTTGCCTGGATCGCCCTTTCGGGTTTTCAATCCACCGGGACCCCTTTTTTGCCTAAGTCGCCCTTTCGGGTTTTCAACTTAGCGGGTGTACTTTATTTCTTTTTCATTCTTTTTCCTGATCTTTTCCTTTTCTTTTATTTTTATTTTTGATCAGGTTTATGCGAAGTATTTTTTAACTGCGTCGGCGTTCACGGGAAGTGGAAAGTCCTCGCCATCCATAGTTGAGAGGATCATGGCGCCACCTGAGAAGACTTTCTTTACAACATAAGGCCCTTCGTAATTCGGAGTCCACTTTCCCCTAGGATCGTTGTGAATAGGAAGGATCTTCTTGAGCACAAGGTCACCAACCTGAAAGTGTCGAGGTCGAATCTTCTTGTCGAAGGCTCTCTTCATCTTCTTTTGATAGGCTTGCCCATGGCATATGGCCGCTAGCCTCTTTTCATCAATGAGGTTCAATTGATCAAATCTGGTCTGAACCCAATCGGCTTCACTGAGCTTCACATCTGTTAATACCCTTAATGAAGGAATTTCAACCTCAACCGGAAGAATCGCTTCCATGCCATATACTAACGAGAAGGGAGTTGCCCCTGTGGAAGTACGCACCGAGGTACGATAACCATGTAAAGCAAATGGCAACATCTCATGCCAGTCCTTATAAGTGACCACCATCTTTTGCACAATCTTCTTGATGTTTTTATTGGCCGCCTCAACTGCGCCATTCATCTTTGGCCGATACGGGGAGGAGTTATGATGCGTAATCTTGAAATTCTCGCATAATTCCTTCATCATCTTATTATTGAGGTTGGATCCATTATCAGTGATAATTCTCTCAGGAACCCCATAACGACAAATTATATGGTGCTTGATGAAGCGAGTCACTACTTGCT